>NW_017675812.1:55687-59266 GCF_001879085.1 Nicotiana attenuata
GGAGTTTCAAACGAGCAAAAATCCCTCATATTGCTCACTTTATCTTTGCCCGAAAACTCTTCATGTTTCCAAGCAAAGAGGGGCAGCTGTAAGCACGTGATTTTTGCCCTATATGAATTGCTCCTATAAAATCAAAGACAATAGATTTTTTTATAATTATTTTCCATTTTATAGGATTTTGTAGGATTTTTATTAATTGTTTGCATTTTTGTACACGTTTGATTTTTATTTAAATAATGAAAAATACCAAAAATATCATGCATGGCATTTAGGCTTTATTTTTACATTCTTAGGATCAATCGGTAGTTACTTGTTTTATAAAAATTTGAAAATCACAAAAATTGCTCATTTTTACATTTTTTGTCTTTTAATTTTAGTTTATTGATTTTTTTCTTTTAATTAAGAATTAAGTGATTTTTATAATTTTTATAATTAGCTAATTAGTTTAATTTCACATTTTGGATAATTTCGAATTTTTAATTTGTAGGTTTTTAATTAAAAGAAAAAGGAAAATTAGAAAATAAAAGAAAGAATTAGAAAAGAAAGGTTTGTCTTGTGAAATTGGGCCAAAATTAATGCTGAGCCCAAAGCCTATACCCAAATCTGCCCAAACCCAATAAATCACTCAAAGCCCAATCTCCCTACCCAAATACCCATTACCCTCCCTTACATAAAAGGGGAGTTAAGGCACAAAAATAGGGGGGATTTTTGAGAGGTCCCTAAGACCCATAGAAAATACAGAGCAGCGCCGCTACCCTCACTCCCCTCCTCTCTAACTCATCTTCTTCACTCTCATTTCTCCAAACCACCCACAGACTTTGACCTCACTCACATACACCTATAAACACACACCAGAAAATTGAGAACCTCCCCCCATTCGGTCATTTCGATTGAGAACGAGCAGAGAGTGGAGACGAACGGAGAGTTCGAAATCATGGAGGTTTCTTTCGAAATTCCGGGATAAAATTTGGAAAAATCGGGCAAAAATTTTCAGAGAAAAAAATTGAAATACAAGAAAACATTCCATTTACTTTCTGGATTTTTTGGTTTGAAATGGAAGGAAGCTGAGATGGGGTGTTCGAATTTTTGAGTTGCTGTTCGCGTTTCCGGTTGTTGCTCGCTGTCTCCGTTTGATGATCTTTTCTTTGTTCTGGACATGCTCGATTCAGAGTTGTAATTGCTGAAATTATACTAATTAAAGGGATCATTTTCAGGTCCGTTCCTTTCCCTCTTTACTTTTGTTGTTGATGAGAATATGAATCAAACCTAAGACTAAATTGATTGTCATTCAAGTTAATAGGCTAGCTCGTTCATAAGAAATTAGCGTGTTCATCGGTTTTGTGGATGAATTCATCGATTGTGATTGATCTTTATGCATGTCATGTCTTCATTGAGATAGATTACTCCTGAAATGTGCCACTGTTTTGGGCAAGTGCTTCATAGGTGTGAATTTTGAAGGATTTTTGTCTGTATAGTGAGTGAAAGCGAGATAATTGCACATATAAGGCAAATAGAAATTTTACTTCATATTGTGTCTTCATGGTTGCTCAACATTGGCAAGAAATAATTACTACTATAGGATTTTCCAAAGTTGATAAATGAATTGGAGTTATCTGTATGTGATTAATGGGTACCTAATTTGCATGGTTTGAGTTGTAGGATTAAGGAGTAGTTTTAGAAAGATGAGGTGATACTGCAAGGCTTTTGTCATATTTCCAATCTACTGATCTTTGCCTTGGCGTGTTTTACTTTTATTTATCACTTTTTTACTAGTTAGTTCATCTAGTTCATGCCTTCGGGATAACTACCAATTAGGTGTTCATTTATTTAACTTGTATATGTCTCTATGTTCACAATTTGGTCTTTTGATTTAGCTTAATTGGATCGTGTTTACTACTGTTTACACGCTTATTTGAATAGAATGGTCAGGGATTTTGGGAGTTAATTGTTAAGAAGGATATGAGCACGGAATCTCTTTTTAGCAAAGTGCTCCATAATCGCAGGCCTTACAATAATCTCCAGTTAGTTTAAAAAATAAATTATGAACATCCGTAGTTTACTTTAGTTAAGTGCAACCCTTTGAAATAAATTGAGGCGTGCCATGCCAAATAAAACCCCTAAGCCCATGGCCCTCATGTAATTAACAATAACTCTTTAGAAATCGAGGTGTGCCATTAGTTGAATTTTTCATGGCCCTCGCAAACTTGAAAGTGCGTAGTTGCTTTAGGCGCGCTATTTTAAAAATTATTTTCCTAAACTCGGGTGTGCATTTCATGTGACCCAAATCCAAATCTCAACAACGTTAAATAAAATGTGTCGAGGATTGCGGGTGCATTTCATGTGGCGCGGTCCAAAGACGTGTTTTAGATGACGTTGAATCTTCCTAAAAATAATT
The DNA here is from genome assembly GCF_001879085.1 of Nicotiana attenuata. Classification (NCBI taxonomy): domain Eukaryota; kingdom Viridiplantae; phylum Streptophyta; class Magnoliopsida; order Solanales; family Solanaceae; genus Nicotiana; species Nicotiana attenuata. The sequence continues at coordinate 58,083 of NW_017675812.1, forward strand.
TAAAAAGCGGTTAATAAGTTAAAATACACCATAGGCTAAAACATGTATAAAAATCAGATTTCAGCCATTTATAATGATTTAAGCGACCGTGCTAGAACCACGGGATCCGAGGGTGCCTAACACCTTTCCTCGGGTCAACAGAATTCCTTATTCAGAATTTCTGGTTCGCAGACTCCAACTGGGAAGTCGAAATTTTCCTCGATTTGGGATTCAAGTTAAACCGGTGACTTGGGACACCAAAAGCCAATCCTATCCCAAGTGGCGACTCTAAAAATAAATAAATAATCCCATTTCGAATAATGTCACTTTAAATGGAAAAACTCCTTTATACATTATCCTTCGGGGTAGGTGTGTAAAAAAGGAGGTGTGACAGCTCTGGCGACTCTGCTGGGAACACGAACCCAGAATTTCGATTCAGGGTTCAAGAATTCGAGCTTAGTGCAATTGTTATATTTGGCTTTATCTGATTTTTTTACACGTTCCATGCTATATGTGCTAAATGTTTTACCGCTTTGATATTTGTTGAAATTGTATATATAAACTGCCGCGAATCCCTTCCTCTCTCTGAGTCTTCTACATCATGGAGAAGGGTGAACTTCGTGTAGCTTCTCTTCTGTTTAGAGTCTTTCCCTATTTAGAACGAGGTTTGGATAAGTTACTAAGCCGGTGGAGCTTCTGTATCCCCGGTACGCTGCCTCCCCCTCGGCTCGAGTTGTCCGCTCGGGTAAGCCAGGTCTAGACCAATAAACCTAGGATTTAAACCTAGAAGAACTAAAACTCATGCCGGATCCCTAGTAGGACGCTTGTTTGCATCATGTGCATTTGACTTAGGGGACTCAACACAGGGGTTGGGTCCGTCTAGGACAGGTGACCTGAAATGAATCGACCATCCTGATGCATCTTACGTGCTACTTGCGCATTTATTTGCTCGGCTTTGCATGTTGACCGGCTCATCTAAATGAGTGAATTATGAAAAATAAGCAGTGTTAGGACTAAGTAAGGGTGACCATTTGTTATGAAAACACCCCAATGCCCAAATAGTATCGAAATGCTGTCGGATTTGTGAAAAATGAAAAAAAGAGAAAAAGAGAAAAATATTTGAAAAAAAGGAAGAAAGTTGTTGTTCAAAAATACATTTTTGATTTTGGCAAATTTGCCCGAACTACGCGGGTCTGATTCTCACC
>NW_017675813.1:0-3605 GCF_001879085.1 Nicotiana attenuata
GAGGGGGGAGGAGAGGACGGCCTCAAAAGTTTTGAGTTGCGGATTCTATTGGCCGACGCTATTAAAGGATGCTAGTGAATTGGCGAAGAGATGTGATGCATGTCAAAGAGCCGGCGGTATTTCCAAGAAGGATGAGATGCCCCTCAATACAATTCTCGAGGTGGATATTTTTGATGTTTGGGGCATCGATTTCATGGGTCCGTTCGTGCGCTCTTGTGGTAACACTTATATTCTCGTGGCGGTGGACTATGCCTCAAAGTGGGTGGAAGCCGTGGCTCTACCCAACAATGAAGCCCGAAGTGTTGTAGCATTCTTGAAAAAGAGTATCTTCACGAGGTTTGGTACTTCTCGGGCCATTATTAGTGATAGGGGGTCCCATTTTTGCAACAAGGCTTTCGACTCATTGCTTGCTAAGTATGGAGTTAACCACAAAGTAAACACCCCCTATCATCGACAAGCTAGCGGACAAGTGGAAGTCTCAAATCGGGAGATAAAGAGTATTTTGTCCAAAACGGTGAATGCTAATAGGACCGATTGGTCGAAGAAATTGGATGATGCTCTTTGGGCTTATCGGACGGCTTACAAGACTCCAATTGGTATGTCTCCGTATCGGTTGGTGTTTGGTAAAGCTTGCCATCTTCCGGTGGAACATGAGCACAAGGCTATGTGGGCATTGAGGAAGTTAAACTTGGAATGGGATGTTGCAGCCAATCTCCGAGTGGAGCAAATGAGCTTGATGAGTTTAGATTTCATGCCTACTCCAGCTCGTCCTTGTACAAGGACAAGATGAAGTACCTTCACGACAAATATGCTCGGGGAAAAGAATTCAAGGTTGGTGATATGGTTCTTCTTTTCAACTCCCGGTTGAGGTTATTTCCGGGCAAACTCAAGTTTTAGTGGAGTAGCCTTTTTGAAGTGGCATTTGTGACTCCTTTTGGTGCTCTTGATCTCAAAAACAAAAATGGTGAGGTATTCCGGGTTAATGGGCATCGTGTGAAGAATTATTTGGGGAAGATTGATAACAGCCACGTGGTGGAACTCCTTCATTTGAAATGATGAGATCGTAACATGCGTCGTGCCGCGACGTTAAATCAGGCGCTTCTTGGGAGGAAACCCATGTCTTTTTCTATTTCGTTGATTTTCTTTATAGACTAGGATTTTTGAGCTAATGGTTTGCGAGAAGTTGCAGGGATAATGTTGAACCAGTGCAGAACAAAAATGTCAGGTCTCTGAAGTTTGCCAACGCGGCCGCGCTACAAAACAATGCGGTCCGCGTAGGCTGGTACAATGAGGTAGTGAGTCTCTGAAGTTGCCAGCGCGGCCGCGGAGCACTTTTGTGCGGTCCGCGCTGGGAAGGCCCAAATTTTCATGCTCTCTGAAGTTTCCCACGCGGCCGCGTAACAAAACAGTGCGGTCCGCGTGGGCAGCTCAGTCCAATGTGAAGGAATGAAATCCAGTGCGGTCCGCGTCCATTTTTACGCGGCCGCGCTGGTAGGTAGGTGATGGGTCCCACATTTTTCTATAAATAGAGACCCTAGGCCTCATTTTACCCTTTACGCACTTTGACTTCCTGGGCCTAAATTTTTACTATTTACTGAGACTTTTGCTTCAAGTAGTTGAATCTTCGTAACACCTGGTTACATTCCTTGCTAATTTCATTCATAGTTTTAATTTTTAATTATTGTGCTTGCTTCCCAGTAGTATAACTTCTTATTTTCTTCTCATTTTTCTTAGGTTTAATGATTAGCATAGTTTTTTGTGTTTATCTTGAACATTGGGCATGAACTTCAATATTAGTAATTGACTAGGGACAACTAGGACACAAAGATTTGATGAAAAATGGACCAAAATGCTAAACCCTAGCTCAGTTCAATTAAATGGCCCAGCGCGGCCGCGCATCATTTTTGCGCGGTCCGCGTAGTTTCTTCTGTGGTGCCTACTTTAACCAGCGCGGCCGCGTCAGATTTTTGCGTGGTCCGCGCTGGCCCAACGCGGCCGCGGTCCATATCAGTGCAGACCGCGTTGGGGGGATTCAGAGAGCTTCACCGGGGGCATATGCCCTGCGCGGTCCGCGCTCCAGGCCTACGCGGTCCGCGCCCCTGTGTTCTGCTTCTGTGTTATGCAAATTAACTGTGTTTTCCCCTCCTGTATGATTCATCTAATTCACTGCATGTGCTTAAACTAACAATGTTAGACATGTATTTTTGCAGATTATGGTTAAGAAACGAGGAGGTCAAGAACAACAACAACCCGGGAGAGGTGGTTCCTCCCGAGGGGGAAAGGGAAAGAGAATTGCTAATCTCACTCCCCAGGCCCGGGCAAACATTAAAAAGACCCGTAAGCTGATACGGGCTGCTGATAGGGCTGCCTCCCACTCTTCGGGGAGGGAGTATGCACCCTCCCGGAGCATCACCTCAGAATCAGCCCCCACTCACACCTCTGACCCATTCCAATTACATGACACTCCTTCACCTTCACCCACCTCCAAGAGACCGGTCAACGTAATTTCGGATTCGTCTGATGAGTCCGTAGCAAGAAGTGAAGAACAATACTTCACCTCCGCCACAGCTTCATTATCTGGGGAGAGTGCAGGATATGGTGAGGGAGGTGAGCCTCAAGTCGGGGGAGTTGATCGAACCGGAAAATCTGAAGCCTGGGCAGACAGATTTGTGAGTGAGATAGCGTTCCACAAATTTAGAGAGTGGTGGCCCGTGAGGAAATTGATCCCGGAGAGACAATTCATTGACAGTGATCTTCTACCTCTCAACCCAAAGGTGCAAGAGCAATTCCGTACTAGTGATGGTTGGGGCTTCTTCAAGGAGAGGTGTATTGATGCCAATGAGAATATGGTAAAGGAGTTCTATTGCAATGTTTCTCATGTGGCTAAGGACACAAAGGCGACAAAGGTGCGGGATAAAATGGTGGTTTTTGATGGAAAGTCCTTGAATGAATATTTGGGGTTCAAAGAGGAAGATGAAACAGAATACTTAGCGAAGCTGGCAATGGGTGAGGAGGTGCCTCCCTGGTTGGCCGAGTACTTGGCAGCCCCGGAAACTGTTCCAAAATGGTTGAAGGCGGGGGAGAAGATTCTACGGAACACATTCAATTTTGAGGCAAAGGGTTGGTTGACATTTGTTTGTAGTAGACTTGATCCCTCCACACATGATCACTCAGTTCCTCTTGCCCGGTCTGTTCTTGTGGCATCTATCATGGCCGGGCTTCCTCTCAATGTGGGCAACATCATCTCGAGGGTGATCTCTGCAGTCGGACAGGAGACCAACACGAACTCCCCCTTCCCGAACACTCTGTCCATGTACTTTAGGGATTTGGAGGTGAAGAAAAAACGTTTTGATGTCAAGACAAAGCCGGTGGCCCCCTATTCATGGTATATCCAGTTGGGTTCAGACAACCCAAAATCCAAAAAGTACCAGCCACCCACCTCTGCCCCAGCTGGCCAGTCTGAGGAGCCAGTTGGGGTAGAGCCTTCTATTGGACCATCCTCCATCCCGACCACTTCCACCAGTGAGCCCTTACCCCCAGGTCCTTACTTCAACTGACCCGGCAGTTCCTGTTTCAAAGACTCATTGGTTCACTGCCACCTGCTC
>NW_017675813.1:5956-14774 GCF_001879085.1 Nicotiana attenuata
GCTCTTTGATGAAATGTGTCAACCCTTGATGCTCTTGTGGCACACTTGATCCATAGTTTTCAAAAGCTTAAAATGTGTTAATGATGCATTCGTATTGAGGGCAATTGTTAGTCCCAATTGATGCTTGTTGAGGTTACTTTAGGATAGCTGGAAATTCTTGGATTGCTCTTTTGGGGTGGGTCTTATTTTGTTGCTTGAGGACAAGCAAAGGTTTAAGTTTGGGGGAGTGATAAGCTAGGATTTTAACATGATTATACCCCTACTTGTTTTGCTTTTGTTATGAATTGCCACAAAATAATCCCAAAATGCTTACAAGTTGCGCTTGATTGCAGGTTTGAGCGACAAGATGACAAATGTCAAAGATCAGCTCAAAACGGAGTGAAACCTGCCAAGTGTCAAAGACCAATTGAAGTGGGGAACAAGAAGACCTAGCGCGGACCGCACTGTTTTGCCACGCGTCCGCGCTAGGATATTCAAAGACTGGTTCATTCAAGGGTATCCTGCGCGGTCTGCGCTCCTTTTTACGCGGTCCGCGTCGATGAGATTCAGAGGGATGGTGTTTTTGCCAAAGTACTGCCACGCGGCCGTGCTCCATTTATACACAGTCCGCGCCCGTCCTGAAACGCGGCTGCGCTACATTTCTGCGCGGTCCGCGGTCCCAACTTCAGAGAACAGAGTTCAAGAGTCCAAGAGCCAGCGCGGTCGCACTCCCTTTTTGCGCGGTCCGCGCCTACCCCGCAGGGGCATTTTTGTCCAGATTTTCTAGCTCGGTATAAATAGATCTTTTTAACATTTTTAGGTTATGTTTTAGCTGCTGAACAAGAGTTGCGCTCGTGAGAAGTATTTTGTAGCCTATTTTGGCATTTTTACTCTTGAATATCATAGATTTTAAGTAGTAATCAATTATTATGTTCATTTCATCATCTATTTCTACTATTTCTTCTTTAATTATGTCTAGCTAAACCCATTAGCTAGGGTTGTGGCTCAACCCTAGTGTGGATAGTTAATGGGTGTTGCATCCTAGGGTGAGATTGAGATCGGGTATTTGTTATTTGGGTTGATTTTGTGTTTCAATCTAGAATTTGTGGTTGCAAACATGAATTCAAGCTTAGTGGGTCTAACTCTTCTTGAGAAAGAGAGTCATATGACCCTAAAAGTTAACCCAACAAGGAATTGGGATGGACCCATGAGAATGGTAGTCCCAATTAACGGGTTAAACCTCAAAAGAGTAATTACCCTACTTGAGCCCTAGTTGCCCGGTCTAATTGGCCTACCCAATTGGTCTCGAGAGAGTCAATTGGGCAAAATCGTTCTCTCTACCGAGAGGTGTGAGAATGAGTGCAATTGTGTAACGGCTATAGCACTAAACCCAGATTTATCAATCTCCCCTTAGTAGCTTCTACCCGTTAGCTAGCCACCTAGGTAGTGTCACAACCCTAGTGCCTTTCTCCTATATTAAGCACAACTTAGCAATATTTCCTTAGCATAATTTAGCTTTAATCTTTATATTACAATAGTATTTTTAAATATAAAAACCCCCAAAAATGTTAGGAGTGCAATTAGAAGTACAAACGCAATTCTAAACTAAACAGGCAATACAACTCCATTCCAAGCTCCCTGTGGAAATTCGACCCCGATCCACTATTCGGGTATTAGTTATTGCTACCCACTCTTCCTGCCATTGTGTAGTGTTGAGACCGCCGCGATCAGTATTCTATACCGGTTTAGATTGGTTGGCTCCGAAACTGTCATTGTTGAGGAATATGCCATTCGGTTAGAATTGATTTTATTCGTATCTGATATGTTCTATGTGTTACTCTTTCATGCTACGAGGGGTTGTGATCTGTTGGTTATATGCATACATGGTGCGGTTCTATTTGGGCTTTATAGCGAAATTTGAGCGAGATGGGTTTTTGGGTGTTGCATGATTGATTGCGCATTGGTTATGTTCTTTCGTGCTTATGTGGAATTGCTCATTTGCTTCTCCGTGGTTATGGTAATACACTTTGGTACTTGATGTCGAATTGCGCGTGGTTATTGATTTTGAGTAGGGTGGCTTGAGGTATGTCATATGGACCAGTATTTGGATGGGATCACGCATTGCATCGGGGTTATGTTGAGATATGATCCTTTGTGTTAGGCTCGTGTGTTATAGTTCTGTGGTGTGTGATGGGTTTTTAAAATTTCATTGTGGCGGTACTTATGGAGCCTGCAGGACGATTCTCTCATTTGAATCATTTTTCATGATTGAGTACATTTGATTGTTGCGTATTGGTACATGGATTGCACGGTTTGTGGCTCTGTATAATATTGGTGTGGCGTGTCAGTAGAGTAGCTTGTATTTGATCGTCGGATCTAGAATCGGTGCTATTGGATTTGATTGCGGTATATTTGAAAGGGATAATGACGATGATCGGCTAAGAAATTTTCTATAGTTCTTGTCGAAGGAGAGGGAGTTCCATGACTTGTTGATCTGATGAATAGTTATGAGTTTCTGCGTGTTTCTTTCATCATCTGCAGTGTACAAAGGCTTTAGAATGAGGTTTTGTTTGATGTGAGGTATATTACCGGTATTGGGTTATTTTGAGCAGCTACTGTGATTGGAAATCTTGCTATGGGTATTTGAGTTACGTGGTATATCCTGTGATTGTATCTTGGGTTATGTTTATGGCTTGATACAGCTTGTTCAGACTTATAGAGTGTGTAGATTGCGAGGTTCAAGTGTTGTAGGAAATACCGGATGTTGGAAATTTGATTCTAAGGTTTATGGGCTAAGTTGAATTAAGGATCTTCAGTTAGGTTGTGTCGTCAGGCTTATATGGATTAGGGTGACGTGGGATCACCCCCGGGTATGTGCATGGTAAGGTTACACAGTGATCTGACGGCTTAACAACAACTCTGGGCACGTTCGAGGACGAACGTATGTTTAAGTGAGGGAGGATGTAACGACCCGACCTGTCATTTTGAGAATTTGCACTTCGCTCGGTAGTTTACGGGCATGAGTAGCTCTGTATGATGTATTATGACTTGTGTGAATCGTCGTTTTGGTTTTCAGGTTATTCGGAATTGATTTGGAAGAATGATTCTCAACTAGGAAGCTTTAAATTGGAAGAGTTGACCAAGTTTGACTTTTTTGTATTTGACCTTGAATTAGAGTTTTGATGGTTCCGTTAGGTCCAGATGGTGATTTTGGACTCGGGCGTATGCCCGGATTTGCATTTGGATGTTTCTAGAAGGTTTCGGCACAAATTGGCGAAAGTTGGAAATTTGAAGGTTTGGAAAGTTCATAAGTTTGACCGGGAGTCGACTTTGTGGATATCGGATTGGAATTGTGGTTCCGGGAATTGGAATAGCTTCATTATGTCATTTGGGACTTGTGTGCAAAATTTGGGTTCATTTCGGGTTGGTTTGCTATGTTTCGGCATGAGTATTGGAAGTTGAAAGTTCAAAATTCAATTAAGGTTGATTTGAGGTGCGATTCGTCGTTTCAACGTTGTTATGTGTGATTTGAGGCCCCGAGTAGGTCCGTATTATATTATGGGACTTGTCAGGATGTTCGAACGTGGTCCCGAGGGGCTCGGGCGTGTTTCGGATTGATTTCGGGCTATTTTTCTTCTCACTGCTGGTTCTGCTGATGTCTAGTGCACCCAGTGTTCTCTGCGATCTCGGATTACGGGACGCGATCGCGTAAGGGAATAATTTGAAGCTGAGTAGTTCCTCCTTCGCGTTCGTGAGCAGCTTCACGCGTTCACGTAATTTTCTGGAGATTGGGCATCGCGTTCGCATGATTTAGCCCGCGTTCGCGTAGTGGTGAGTTGAGAAGCTGGAGGCAGAAGTTTCTTCTTCGCGTTCGCATTGTTCTTTTCGCGATCGCGTAGTGCAGGTTCATGTGTTCATCGCTTCGCAGCTGATGCTTCGCAAACGCGTAGTGTATTTTGAGAGGCTGCTAAGTTTGTTCTTCGCGATCGCGAAGGATGTCCCACGATCGCCTAGAGTATTTTTTACCCAGTGATTATAAAGTACTCTATTTCGGGGGTTTCAGCCATTTTTTGCATTTTTGGAGCTATGGAGCTCGGATTGAGGCGATTCTTGAAGAAATTTGCACCATGTGGATTGGAGTAAGTGTTCTCTACTCATTTTTGATTTCACATCATGAATCTATCTTCATTTTCGGCATTTGATTGAGGGTTCCAAAAAATTGGGGGTTTTAGCCTAAAGTTTCATAATGTGAATTTTTGAGTTTTGGACGTCGAATCGATATCGGATTTGAGTGAAACTAGTATGATTGTACTGGTAATTGAATGGGTTATCGGATTTAGTGAGTTTCATTAGGTTCCGTGGTGCGAGTTCGGGTTTGACTTTTTGGCCAATTTTGGGCTTTTGATTAAAGATTCGACCTTTATCGATTGGGTTTGTTTCCTTTAGCATTATTTGATGTATTTGAGTTGCTTTTGGCAAGTTTTGAGCTATTCGAAGGTCAGTATGCACAAGATGGCATTTTTGGAGCGTCGCTTGGCTTGCTCGGTATTGGAATTGGCTTGTTCGAGGTAAGTAACACTTCTTAACTTGGTGTTGAGGGTATGAAACCCCGAATTACGTGTTATATGTTGGTGATGAGGTGACGCACATTCTAGGTGACGGGCGTGTGGGCTTGCACCGTGTGAATTGTGACTCCATTATTCATGTGATATTGTTTAGTTACCTTATCTTATCTGTAACCATGAAATCTCTATGTACTAGAGCTATTGAGTTGTAATCCATGTTATAAACCATGTCAAGGTTACATGCCTATCTTGTAGGGACCCACTGAGGCCATTTCTACTGTTGAGCTATCTGCTTTCATTGTATTACGTACTTAGTAATACGCATTCATATGCATATCATATCTCAGTCTCGGTTACCATTTATTGATACATCACATCATTATTCTTGGGCTGATTTTTCATGACATTGAGAGCCCGAGAGACTGGAGAGATTGATGACTGAGTGAGGCCGAGGGCCTGATGGTGAGGATGTTTATGGGATTAGGTTGCACGCTGCAGCATGATTTATTGATTTATGCCATGGTTTGCTTGTTATAGCGCTTGGGCTGAAGGAGCCCCTCCAGAGTCTGTACACACTCCTAGTGAGCGCAGGTACCTACCTAGTGCAAGTGCCGAGTGATTGGGAGGACTGAGTGACTGTGAGGACTGAGAGGCTGTAAAGACTGAGTGACTGTGAGGATTGAGTGATTTGGAGGACCGAGTACATTGATCCATCGAGAGTATGCATATGGTTTTATCACTGCATGGTATTACAGTTGGCATGCATACATTGACATGTAGGCATAGAGATGTATTTTCCTCATGCCATTTGAAAATGAAACATTTACCTGTTGAAATCCTTTGGGGAAAATCACAGTTTTCAAACTTACTCATATTTTTGGTGATTTCGGTAAAAGATTTGGTTTTCACTGATAAACTTGAAAAGCACGCCTACTTTCTGAAACTGTGAACGAGCTGAGCATTTTATCTCTGAGTTACTTCTTTTATTACTTTCATTATGTTGTTATGAACTGTTGTTGGCTATTGGTGTTGGACTCTGACCCTTGTCCCAGCTCGTCACTACTCTAAACCTAAGGTTAGGTTTCTTACTTATTGAGTATATGGGGTCGGTTGTACTCATACTACACTTCTGCATCTTACGTGCAGATGTTGGATGTTGATGTTGTCGTGATCGACGGGAGCTGGAATTGAAGACGTACCTGCGTTTCGGTAGTAGCTACCTCTTGTTCATTGTAGCCTTAGATTCATAAAAATCTTTTTATGTACATTTCGTACAGATGATGTATTTATTTCATACCAGCTTTCTAAATTCTAATCTTAGAAGCTCATGATTTGTACTACCAGTTATTGGAGAATATATAAGATTCAGATATTTTCTTTTACTTAATTGTCTTATCAAATTTTATTGGAATTGGATAGTTGTTAATTGTCTTACCTAGCAGGTTGGGTTAGGTGCCATCATGACTAGTTAGACTTTGGGTCATGACAGCTCGGGTGAGTTTCGCACGCGTTCCAGAGAATTTGGAAAGAGTTTCAGTTTGCTGGTTTTGAACATGTGCTGCAGGTCTCACAAATTCGAGAATTTGTTCGCATTAGCGATACTCGCATTTGTAGGGTGGGAGATCGCATTTGCAAGAATGGCATGAGTCTGCTAGATTCACATTTGTGAACACTATGTTCGCATTTGCGCAGGGGATCTGGCCATAGCAGTGATCGCATTTGCGATCTTCTTGATCGCTTTTGAAATGGTCCATTCTTCGCGATTGCGAACTTCTCGTTGCATTTGTGATGACAGCAGGGATGTGAGGTGTTTTGCTTTTGAGATAATTTCCTCTCATTTACGGGATTCGCAAATGCGAACCCCCGATCACATTTGTGACACCTACGACTGTCGCTCCCCCTTTTTCCTTCACGGAGTCCGGGTTTCGACATTTATGGGGGAACAACTCGTTTCCTTTTGGGAATTGGGTATTTGAAGAGTCGCCACCTAACGCATTAAGGTGCGTTAGGGCACCTAGAGCAATTAATTCATGTAACCAGTTTGCATTACCAGAGATCAGGGTAAGGGCTCGAAATAACCTTGAGGGGAAGGTGTTAGGCACCCCTCGCGGTCCATAACGGTGGGTCCCGGCCGAACTTAGTTATGTGAATTAGTCATTTAACAAGTAAGCGGTCTAAACACACATTAGCAAATAAAGGTAGTTTACACAGTCTAAACAGATATACAATCAAGGAAGTTTAGATGGTCTAAGCACACGTAGACTAAGGAGGTTTGAGCAGTCCAAGGATACATTCATAAACCAAGGAAGTTTAGGCAGTCTAAGTACACATATATGAATTGGGGAAGGGAAGTCCTAAGTTGATTAGCCTATGGGATCAATCTGTGCAATGCCCGGTAACCCTCCTCAACTAGAGGGGCTACACGTGACATTAGCGCGCAGGTCATCATATCCTATTACTACCCATTGCCCTCCCCAAAGTGGTTATATAAGCGAGTTTTTAATTAACGAACTCTAAGTGTGCTTTACCCGTCCCTTCCTTGTGGTCCCGGAGGCGTTTAGGACCTCTATACTCAGGCAGTCCTAGACACTCCTAAGGTATTTAAAATGGTAAAATCTAAGCGACAACAAAGAACACATAGAACTGTCCAAATAGGGAAGCAATTAAGGGCTCATGTTTGCCTCCACACATAAACAGATACATAGGACGTCTCAAACAACTGATTTTGGAAGAAATTCAGAAAAAGCCTTAGAACATGATTTCTAGATGAACATCACAGATACGGAATATGCAGCATTTGTTTAGGAGCGAAGTAGCAGAACTCTAATTAGTTTGCCTATTGATTTTATAGCATGTTAAACCTGGACAATTTCACACATAAACAGAACTTGATTTCACAGTTATTTAATTGCCTAAGGCCTTCCTAGGCGTGGGTCTGTATGCAGTCATAATCTGGGAACTAATTAAACAATTTGAAGTTATTTAGTCCTATAGGCATGCTGATCTAAGTGATTAAATATTACAAAACTGATTTTATGCATGCTTACACTAGGACATGATATCTATGTGTTGGGCTGTTTTAAACCTTTTATAGACAGTTATTTATTCAAAACGACGTAGACATGGTTTAGAGCCAATGCAAACAAAGTCCTAAATCAGAATTTCTAATGCACATAAAGATGATCATTTTTATTAAGCATGATTACAGCAGCAGTTTAATGGCATGATTTCCAGGTGATAATAACTTATGCAGAGTCAGAGAAAGAAGTGATGAACATGTTTCTAATATGCAAAATATAAACGTGAGTGTCCTAAGGCAGGTTTTCTAATGCAAATATTATAGACTTATGACATGTTTTGATGCAAGTAACATAGCATATGGGCCTAGAGCATGATTTCAATCATAACACGCACTCAAGGCAGGATTTTCTCAGAAGCCAAAGATCTCATAGACAATAATGTGTGCCTTGGTGTGTTAGAGTTCCCTAAGGACCTCAAGGATCCCAGGCAGGGCTCACACCAGGATCATTTCTCAAATGGGGATTAGTTACGTGCAGTGTGGAAGGGCCAGCCCTGGTATGCCAGAGTTCAGAGAGATCTCAAGGATCCCTAAGCAGTACACAAACCAGAGGGGCAGAACTTAATAGTCTAAGAGTAGAAGAGAGAGTGCTTGACATAAATGAGTGTTGAAATAAACTTCAGGAGTGAAAAAGGTTTTCAGGAATAGACAGAGTTCTAGAGGAAATACTAATAGTGAAAAAATAGTTTGATATCAATTCTGAGAAGAGCAATCACACAGACTTAGAATGCTTAGAATCACAATCATTCAGCAATCAGTTTGCAAATAGGGGTCAAAGGGGGTTAGGACATAGAGAGTTCAAACATACAACAGGGTCTAGGGGAGCATATGGAGCAACAACTGTATAGAACAAACAGGGGTCTAATCCGCAGAAGCGGATTTGAGAGGAAGAGCCAGGAGCCGCATATGTGGTGGATTGACCGCACCTGCGAGGCGCAGATGCGGAGAGTTGACCGCAGATGCGGTATTTTGCCCGTTAAGTGATTTCCGCAGATGCGGAGGTAAGACCGCATATGCGGTACCGCAGAAGCGGCTATAGTGCCGCAGATGCGGAATAACTGGACAGAGGGATTGGAGCTTTTTGGGCGATTTGAAAGAGGGATTTCAAGGACTTCATTGAGGTAGGATTTTGGACCTAAAACGTCATTCCGTATGCTATTATTTCATGGATTAGAGCTAGAATTTATGGAATTTA
>NW_017675813.1:15457-56637 GCF_001879085.1 Nicotiana attenuata
TCAAAGGTCAGTTAAACCATAAATAAACAAGAGATGTAAATTAAGAGCCTCAGGATTAAGGGAGACAAACAGAAATCAGTAAGTTACTTCAGAAAACAAATGAAAACCTAGATAACTAGGCTAATTAGTTTAATTATTCCAACAATACGGACAAGAGGTTGAAATCAAACAATGAATAGTCAGTCAATTGAACCAGAAACATAATCATTCGAGAAAGATAAAACAACACATGAAGATCTCAGAAAACCTCTTTGCAAAAACAGAAGAAGTAGAAAAACCCTAATTTGAAAACACTTGAGGTTGATTGACAGTATAGAAATCAACAGACCCTTAAAGAAAACAGCCATAGAAACTTGAAGCACTTCACATAGGCAGGGATTCGGACAACAAATAACAAAGAAACCAAAACCCTAGAATAGCATAGTGTTGAAAATCGATTAAAAGTAAGAGAACCTTAAAGAAAATTAGTGATGAACTCAGAGCCGCTCCAGATCTTCAAAGATCTGAACCGATTCAAGTCCAAACATTAGGTTTTGAAGAAAAAGAAAGGGTAAAGGGAAATTTGGTCTTGAACCAGAGATTTGAACCGTAAAATATCGATAAAAAAGCACACACGGACCATTAACGGACTTTCAGAGGGTCTTGCACAAGACCTGGACTAGATCTCTTCGAGATCTTTCCATGATATCACAAAAACGAGCAACCAGGAGACGTAAAAGACAAGTAGAAGTCTAAAACAGCCATGGGAATCCATGAATCGAGTGGGAATCAGTGGGATTAGGGCTGGTTTTGGGTGGTGGCATCTAGGGTTAAGATTAGGCCTCAGAGAGAGAACTGAAGAGATGAGGGAACGAGGGCGGCAGAGTGTGGTGAGAATGAGCTAGGTTAGGGGGGGGTCATTTGGAATTAAAAAGGTAAGAAGTGATAATGGTCGTTGATCTCTGTGATCAACGGCCAGGATTTAGAGGGTTTGGGGCCGGGTTTAATTTGACTTGGGCTGGGGTGAATTGGATTGGTATTATTAAGAGGTCTGGGCTGGTATTCAAAAGGTTAGGTCCGAAAAATTAGAGAAATTAAAAGGCTATTTGTTAAATACCCAAGTAATTGAATAAAAATTATTTTATAAAATAATTAACAGTGAGAAATAAATAATTTCATGCATAGAAGTGCTGTAAGATAATTATTCAATATTTTAAAAAATATAATGGACCAATTTCTAGTAAAATAATACAGTGATGTATACGTGGGCTATAATTTCAAAATTAGTGCAATTGTAACCAAAAGTTATAAATCTGGCCATTTGTAAAATAAATTGAACTTAATATAACCATAGATAGCAATATTAAGTCATATAATACTATAAAGCCATTTTTGATGTAATTTTTAATTATTTATGTAAACGAATACTAGGATAAAATTAATTTAAAAAATATAGAAATTGTGGAAAAATACCATTTGATGCTAATGCATAGTTTGAAAGTATATATGTACTTTAAAAATAATATAGGGAGAAATTGGGTATCAACAGCTGCCCCTCTTTACCTGGGAAGGATGAAAGAGTTTTCGAGTAAAGAAATGATGGCCAGTTTTGACCGAATGGGATATTTTTTTTTTTTAGAAAAATAAAGGCCGAACTCTGTTCCTTGAGCTGCCTACATATCCCTGGTTTTACAGGAATCAGGCCATGTGTAGTTCTGGATCCACCGGTGAATGAAGCCGATGGAGTTGTTATTAGGAATGGTAGCCAATTTCAGCAAAGGTTCTTTTGTGGAGGGCAATATCGGATGGAGTTATGAATATGGGTCTGGAGTGTATCGGATGTGTTATAGGGTAGATAGCTGGATGTCACGAGGTAGGATGGGGAACTGATGAGAATCAGTAGTGAAAATAGTATGAGCGAAAACCGGAGCGAAGGTTGCTCCTGTTTAAAAAACAGTTACCTCCCGGACCACCTGCAAACTCAAAATACGATGCATGCAAGTACATAGGTTACTACGAAAATTTAAAACGTGATGCAAGTTCCCTTTGGACCATGAAAGATTGCCTTTGGATGGTGCGGATGATGTCCTTAGACTATGATGTCCCGGGCCATGAATTATGAGATAAGAGATTCGCAGGCCATGAAATGATGTTCTCGGGCCATGAAAATGGTGCCTCCGAACCATGACGCCTTTGAATAATGATATGCAATTTTGAGAGATCCTTAGGACATGGCATGGTGTCTTCCGGCTATGAGGATGATGCCTTTAGACAATGACGCCTTTGGACAAGTTGGCGATATTTCAGCCCATGAGATGTAATAATATAATGCTTAAATCAACAAGACAACGCTTAGTCTTGTGAGGTTGAGGGCAGAGCTTAGACCGAAAGAGGAGCAAATAGATAGTGCCGAAATAGAGCAACATTTATGCAAGGAGGGACAATGCTCAGTCCCATGAAAAGGCAGCACTTAGCCTTATGCAGATGGAGACAGGGCTTAGTCTCTTGCAAAGAGAAGGCAGTGCTTAGCCTTATGCAAATATGGAAGCAGGGCTTAGCCTCATGCAAGATTCCGGACAGGGCTTAGTCCCATGCAAATGGAAGGCAATGCTTAGCCTTATGCAAATATGGAGGCAGGCCTTAGCCTCATGCAAATATGGAGACAGCGCTTAGTCTCATGCAGGATGCTGGACAAGGCTTAGTCCCATGCAAATGGAAGGCAGAGCTTAGCCTTATGCAAAATGGAGGCAGGGCTTAGCCTCATGGAGACAGAGCTTAGTCTCATGCAAGATTTGGGACAGGGCTTAGTCCCATGAAAATGGAAGGCAGTGTTTAGCCTTATGCAAAATGGAGGCAGGGCTTATCCTCATGCAGATAAAGACAGAGCTTAGTCTCATGCAAGATTCGGGACAGGGCTTAGTCCCATGCAAATGGAAGGCAGTGCTTAGCCTTATGTAAATGGAGGTAGGGCTTAGCCTCATGCAGATGGTGACAGAGCTTAGTCTCATGCAAGATTCGGGACAGGGCTTAGTCCCATGCAAATGGAAGGCAATGCTTAGCCTTATGCAAATGGAGGCAAGGCTTAGCCTCATGCAGATGGAGACAGATCTTAGTCTCATGCAAGATTCAGGACAGGGCTTAGTCCCATGCAAAAAAACAAAATAGCAGGTGATAGCAGAGTTTTTCTTAGCTGGTAATAGATTTCAGTATCGCAGTTGTTATGAAGATTGTGGCTTGGAGGCATATATATCCTTCGCTCCTGCATCCAAATAAAAATCGTAAGTTCTGTAAAAGGGGAGGTCGGTTCGTGCCTCCGTCGGCTTGCTTTGCTTGCTTCGCTTGGTCCGAAGGTCCTGTTCAAATCATTGGGGGTAGCGTTGGCTAAACAGAGTCATTTTACAAGCAAGCATGAATAGTTTCAAAGACATAATAAAGATATATTATTTTAGAAATTGGTTAGATAAACCAGTGACTTTGACACAATCCGAGACATTGCAACCTCTGATGCTATAGAATTTTGAGGGTCCTCCTCAAAATTCTGCCCCAGTTTCTGATTGATTTCTGAGTTTCTTGCATATGATGGCGTTGGCTGGACTTGCTCCGAAATTTTGAGGGTCCTCCTCAAAATTCTGCCCCAGTTTCTGGTTCTGGGGGAAAATGAAAATTTTATTATGATATGACCAAACCCACAGGGCTGCCTACGTATCCCCTCTTAAATGGGAATCAGGTCAAGCGTAGTTCAATTTAAATCATTTTGTAAAAACATAAATAGTTACACATAGTATCGTTTGACTGCATCTGAGTTGATCGGTTTTGGCCAGACTTCTCCGTCCATTTCTACAAGTATGAGGGCTCCTCCTGTCAATACTCTATGAACCATGTAAGGGCCTTTCCAGTTGGGAGAGAATTTTCCTTTGGCTTCATGCTGATGCGGGAAGATCTTTTTCAACACCAGCTGCCCCGGTGTGAACTGCCTCCGCTTGACTCGTTTGTTGAAGGCTCTGGACATTCTGTTCTGATAGAGTTGCCCATGACACACTGCATTCATCCTTTTTCCGTCTATGAGGGCTAGCTGCTCGTAACGGCTCCTTATCCATTCTGCGTCGCTGAGCTCAGCTTCTTGTATGATTCTCAGAGAAGGTATCTCCACTTCAGCGGAAATAACAGCTTCAGTACCATAAACCAGTAATTAGGGAGGTTCCCCGGTTGATGTGCGGACTGTGGTACGGTATCCCAATAAAGTGAGTGGCAGCTTCTCGTGCCATTATTTGTGCTTTTCTACCATCTTTCTTAGTATCTTCTTGATATTCTTGTTAGCGGCTTCTACAGCTCCGTTCATCTGAGGTCTATAGGCTGTGGAATTCTTGTGCTTGATTTTGAAAGTCTCACACATATTCTTCATTAGATCACTGTTGAGATTGGAGGCATTGTCAGTGATGATTGATTCTGGAACTCCAAACCGGCAAACAATCCGGTCGCGTACAAAATCTGCCACGACTTTCTTAGTTACTGCCTTGTAAGATGCTGCCTCGGCCCATTAGGTGAAGTAATCAATAGCTACCAAGATGAACTGATGCCCATTTGAGGCGGTGGGCTCGATCGGACCAATGACATCCATTCCCCAGGCGACGAATGGCCAAGGTGAGCTTGTTGCATTGAGCTCGTTTGGCGGCACTTTTATCATATCAGCATGTACTTGTCATTGGTAGCATTTTCGGACATACTGGACGCAATCTGTCTCCATGGTCATCTAGAAATAATCGGCCCTAAGTATCTTCTTGGCCAAGACAAAGCCGTTCATATGCGGGCCGCATGTCCCAACATGTATCTCCTCAAGTAGCTTAGAAGCTTCTTTTGCGTCGACACACCTTAGCAATCCCAAATCAGGAGTTCTTCTGTACAAGGTTCCTCCGCTGTGGAAGAAATTGTTGGACAATCTCCGAAGCGTACGTTTCTGAGTATGATTTACATGCTCCGGATATTCTGCTTTTGCCAAATATTCTTTGATATCGTGAAACCAAGGCTTCCCGTGTAAGGCCCCATGAAAATTTCTACTCAAAACCTGAATAATAGCTATGCAGACCGCATAGTCGCCGCAGAGTCAGATAGTTTGATGGTATTCTGAGGTCAACTATGCGGCCAACTATGCGATCGCATAATCAATATGCGGGCCGCATAGTCATCGCATAATCCCCTTGGAATTTTGCGAGGGGAAGTTCTGTGGTGCATTATGCGACTGCAGAACAGGTATGCGGACCGCATTCCTGTCGCATACTCGGGCAGTTTGCTCAGGTTTTTGAAGCCATTTTTGCGGTCCATTTCGCGGGCCGCATGTCAATTATGCGATCGCAGATTATGTCGGGGCTCTTATTTTCTAACTTTTAAAACCCGACCCCATCCCATTAAAAACACCCCATCCGACCATTTTTATGTTATTTTACTGCAAATAGAGTGAGAGAGGAAGTTCTAGAGAGAGAGGGAGTGATCTTCATCAAGTCCCCACTTAATTCTTGCCCCAAATCCTTGAAGATTGTCAAGTGAGATTGCTAGGTCTTCACCCTAAGAGGTAAGAACTTGTGCCCTAATCTATGATTTCGAAATTTCTATTAAAATAAATGATTAGCAAGTGGGTTCATGGGTATAAGGGTTGATAATCTTGCATGCATGAGTGACAATAGAGTATGGGGAGGTTGTGAGTTAAAAAGATAGCAATTGGGGTGTAAGATGATAAAAATCTCTCACAAAAGGGACCTAAAATCACAATGCACACTTAGTGCTTGATAATATGCTCAAATGAGCTAGAATCTTAATCATGTCTCTAATTCCTGGTTCAATTTGTAATTCCTATTAAATAGATTGAAGTTGCTAAGAGTCCCGGAACTTTGTAAGAATTTAAGGAAAGCTCGATTGAGGTATGTATGGCTAAAACCCCGTCTTTTTAGAAATTGAGCTCCGTTGGTGTTTGTGTAAGCGCGGTAAGATTAAAGTTGGATTGTTGTATTGATTGTTATTTCACATGAATTGGTGTTGCAACTTTATATACGTGAAAGATGTGTCTCAATGTGATCAATGTGCTATTCTTGATAACTTGAAAAGGTGCGAAGAATATGAATCATGTATTGAAATGCTTAGACCTTAAATCAAGATCGAAGCTGCATTTGTTGTGCCATCTATGTGACGTCTTGTCTATGCTTACAATTTAAATTGCTCTTGTGTGCACCTATTATCCTAAATGGCAAAGCTAATATTGAAACTGGGAAT
Source organism: Nicotiana attenuata (assembly GCF_001879085.1). NCBI lineage: Eukaryota > Viridiplantae > Streptophyta > Magnoliopsida > Solanales > Solanaceae > Nicotiana > Nicotiana attenuata. The sequence goes on from NW_017675813.1 coordinate 21,698, forward strand.
GATGTGAAATGTGGCCTAGTGCCAAAAATGATGTGATAGTTGTGGCCCCAAGTGCCTATGAAATGATATATGTGAAACAAAGATTGAAACGAAATGAGTAATGAGAAGGGAACAACGCCTTGGCAAGGCGGCCTAGCCGATCGGGCCGAGATCGGACGCCATGCCGCACACATGGTGGTATTGTGCTGATGTTGAATTCCGAAAAAAGGGAAAATGAGATTGTGATTGATGTATATGTCTCAAATGAGGCAACCTAGACGATCGGGTCGAGATCGGACTCCGCTCAAGATAGCGGTGGTATGTGAACAATGATGAACAGTGTGAAATGCCCCAAACTAAAAGCTATGGAAAAATGATGTGAAAATTGTATGATTCTTTTATTTGATAATGTGGTGATCGTTTAAAGTTTTTGAGTTATACATGTGATTTCCTTATTCTTGTATGAAAGTTCTTTCTAACTAGATGGTGTTTAGTTATACATACTAGTACTATTCCATGGTACTAACGTCCCTTTTGCCGGGGGCGCTACATTTTTAAATGAATGTAGGTGGCTCTATAGCGGACAGTGTTGATCGCGCGTAGCAGAGTGTCCTCCTCTCAAAGTCTTGGTGAGCCCCTTTTTCCTTCAAGGGGTTATGTTGTACATCTTTTGTTGTAGACTTTCACTTTTGAGGTATAGTCGGGGCCTTGTTGCCAGCGTTGTCATAATTTGTCTTTTGTATTCATAGAGGCTCCGTAGACGTTTGTGTGGGTTATGTACGGGTGTTGGATGGGTCAATGAACTGTGTTGTAACTCTATGCTCTAGTTCTTCTAATCTATAACTGTATGAAATCTTGGGAACTTAGTCATGATTTAAGGTTTGTGACATGAAAATGAATTAACAATGTAAATGTTCGATTTTGCTATTGTCTAAATAAACGAAAGCATGGTTTCCTTAATCGTATTGAGTTGGGTAGAAAGTGTTAATAAGGCTTGCTCAGTTGGGTTCACTCGATTGAGCGCCGGTCGCGCCTCTCGAAGTTGGGGCATGACATCCCGTCTGTTTCTTCTTCAACATGGGCACAATAAGCTGGCTGGCTATGGATCCTTACTGGGATGGGAATGATGAAGTTCTTATCAGGATGCTGTATCATGGATGACAAAGTGGCCAACGCATTGGCAAACTCGTTCTGAATCTTGGGAACATGCCCAAACTCTATCTTCGTGAACCTCTTTCTCAATTCCTGCACATGGTGCATATATGGCAATATCTTAGAATTCTTGGTGTCCCATTCTCCTTGTACCTGGTGCACAAGCAAATCAGAATCACCGATTACCAGCAGCTCCTGAATATTCATGTCGATGGCCATGTTGAGCCCTAGTATGCAGGCTTCATACTCTGCTATGTTATTGGTGCAGGGAAATCTGAGTTTAGCAGATACCGGATAATGTTGGCAGTTTTCTGATACCAAAACGGCTCCAATGCCGACTCCCTTGAAATTTGCCGCTCCGTCAAAGAACTTCTCCAACCGTCGTAGGACTCAGCAATATCTTCTCCTATGAATAGCACTTCTTCATCGGGAAAATACGTTTTCAGGGGTTGGTATTCTCCTTCCACGTGATTCTCAGCAAGATGATCTGTCAGTGTCTGTCCCTTGACTGCTTTCTGAGTCACATAAACAATGTCAAACTTGCTCAACAAGATTTTACACTTAGCCAGCTTGCCAGTGGGCATGGGTTTATGAAAGATATATTTCAAAGGATCCATCCTTGATATGAGGTATGTTATGTAGGCACAGAAGTAATGCCTCAGCTTCTGAGCTATCCAAGTCAAAGCGCAGCAGGTACGTTCCAATAGAGAGTACCAAGCTTCATATGGAGTGAACTTCTTACTCAGGTAATAGATACCTTGTTCCTTTCTCCCTGTCTCGTCGTGCTGCCCCAGAACGTAGCCGAAGGCTCCATCTAGCACTGCAAGGTAGAGTAGCAATGGTCCACCTGGCTCTGGCGGGACCAAGACTGGTGGTGTTAATAAGTACTCCTTGATCTTGTCGAAAGCCTTTTGACAATCTTCGGTCCAACTAGTTGCAGCATCTTTCTTCAATATCTTGAAAATTGGCTCACATATAACTGTGGACTGGGCAATGAACCGGCTGATGTAGTTTAGCCGTCCCAGAAAACTCATTACATCTTTCTTACTCTTCGGCGACGGTAGCTCCTGGATGGCTTTGACTTTTGACGGATCCAATTCTATCCCTCGGCGGCTGACAATGAACCCAAGTAACTTTCCGGCAAGAACCCCGAATACACATTTTGCGGGGTTTAGTTTCAGGTTGTACTTCCGCAGTCTGTCGAAAAACTTACTCAAATCGGCTATATGATATGTGGCTTTCTTGGATTTGATGATGACGTCGTCCACATATACTTCGATCTCCTTATGTATCATGTCATGAAAAATGGTAGTCATAGCCCTCATGTAGATGGCCCCAGCATTCTTTAGACCGAATGGCATCATATTATAACAGAATACTCCCCATGGTGTAATGAAAGCCGTTTTCTCAGCGTCCACTTCGTCCATCCAGATCTGATGGTAACCGGAAAAACAATCCACAAACGACTAGAGCTCATGATTGGCACAATTGTTGATTAGGATGTGTATGTTTGAAAGCGGGAAATCGTCCTTTGGGCTAGCCCTGTTGAGATCCCGATAATCAACACAGACCCTAACCTTCCCATCCTTATTTGGAACTAGCACGACGTTGGCTAGCCAGGTTGGGTATTCAACCACCCTGAGGACCTTGGCCTTGATTTGCTTAGTAACCTCCTCCTTGATTTTCAGACTTATGTCAGGCTTGAACTTCCTGAGTTTCTATTTTACTGGTGGACATGTTGGGTTTGTGGGCAACTTGTGAGCCAATAGATGTACTTAGCCCGGTCATATCATCGTATGACCATGCAAAGATGTTCTCATACCCTTTCAAGAACTGTGTGTACTCTTCTTTTCCTGATGGCGAAAAGTGGATGTTGATGCGGGTTTCCTTGACAGTTTCAGAGTCTCCCAAGTTGATTATTTCTGTTTTGTCCAGATTGGACTTAGGCTTGTTCTCAAAATCTTCTACTTCTCTGACAATTTCCTCGGGTATGACATCTTCTTCTTCCGAATCACTATCCTTTCGTTGTGTTGTCTCATTACATGTCACAGTTGTTGGTTCATCGAGACAGGAAATAGTAATGCTGTATAGATAAAGATGTGAGAGAAAAATGGTAATAATAAATATTGATTCATTGAAACATAAATGCGCTTTTTAATAATTTAAAAAACGTTTTTTAGAACATTGGAAATATTATTTAAAACAAAATGCCAAAAGGGAAATCATTTTTCTTAGAAAATAAACAAAACAATGTTGTTCAGCCTTGCTACCCCGGGACTTGTCGGGCCCTGGATGGTCTGACAGTCCAATTCTTGAGGAATGATCCTCTCTCCACAACTCGGTTGGTAGGGCCTTCCTCCTTCTCCTCCTCTTCAACAATTACACAACAGTCCATGTCCTCATCTTCCAAGAACAGGTTCTTTAAGGCTGCTAGTGCTTCTTCCTCCTCTGATCCCCATATGGTGTCGGCCTGTTGGAAGGTCTGATTCAAGTGCGGTATAGGCTGCTCCAATGGATAGTACGGACCTCGCCATGGTGGTGACCAGTCATTGTATTCTTGCCAGGTGTATTAATATCCCAGCCCAAAAGTGGTACCGTGGTATTTTGGCTGTATTGGCTTGGTGATGCCTTGAAGATTTTTACTAAGACCCTTGCCAGGCTCATACCCTCCCCAATTCATCATGCTTGCTATCTTGCTATCCTTATCTTTGTCGATGGCATTGACCCGCTCGATGTGATGATAAGTTTCTAGCTTTCTCCTATTTTCGACCATCGGGATAGTCTAACGGCTGTAAATGGGATTGCTCCCGTCTCCATGGATAATCACCTCCATATGGTTCCAATCAAACTTTACTGCCTGATGCAAAGTTGATGCCACAGCCCCAGCAGTGTGTATCCATGGTCGTCCTAACAGCAGATTGTAGGATGCAGATATGTCCAGCACCTGAAACTCGACATCAAACCACGTAGGCCCCATTTGCAGACAGAGATTAATTTCTCCGATGGTTGCTCTCTGAGACCCATCAAATGCCTTCACGTTCATGGTCCCTTCTCGTATCTCGTATAGGCCTTTGCCCAACCTTTTCAGTGTTGTCAATGGGCAAATATTGAGACTGGATCCTCCATCAATCAGGACCCTGGTAATGAAGTAGTCTTCGCACTGCACTATGATGTGTAGTGCTCTGTTGTGATTCAGACCCTCAGGCGGTAACTCATCCTCGTGGAAAGTGATTTTGTGACTTTCCAATACCTGTCCCACCATGTTAGCCATTTCTCCGCTTGTGATGTTATTGGGCACATATGCTTCGTTCAATACTTTCATCAGAGCATTCCTGTGTGCTTCTGAATTCTGTAGCAGCGACAGGATAGATATTTGAGCAGGAGTCTTGTTCAGCTGATCGATGACTGAATACTCCCTTCCTTGTACTTTCCTCCAGAGGTCATCTGGACCTGTTTCAAACTTTCAATAACGCGAGGTCTATTAGAGGCCTGTTTACTGGACTCTCCTAAATGCTCGGGCGTATAGAACCTTCCAGTCCTAGTCATCCCTTGTGCAGCACCAGATTCCCCCATCTTGGTTTTTCCTTTTCTTCTAGCTTCGACCACATAATCCCATGGTACAGCTCGGTGCTAAAAGACGGCGTGCTTGATACTGTCACTGTAAATGGTGTGGCTAGTTTCACCTCAAACGGAATAGGAGCAACTGCAGGGGGTGCTACCTCAACTTCAAATGGGACTGATGTTATTACCTTGACCTCCACTGGCGGCTGCACCTCCACTATAATGGGGTTGAGGGTAACTGCGGGTTTCTTGGGGTCGTCACCCTCTTTGATAAGTCCAATTGATACCTCCGGATCCCATTCTTCATCCATCTCTATCACATTAACACCTTCACCCCTGTGATCTGGGAGGGGGTTATTGCGGACATTAGGCGTAGCCTCCTTTGCCTGGATGATCTTGTTGTCAATCAAAGTCTGGATTTTGTCCTTCAATGTGCGGCATTCGTCAATGGTGTGCCCTTTCATACCGGAATGGTATGCACAAGTCTTATTCGGGTTAACCCATTGGAATGAGTTCTCCGTGGCCACAGCGAGGATGGGAGTGACATAACCAGCAGCCTTCAACCTTTCATATAGCTGGTCGATGGGTTCAGTGACGGCAGTGTGTTGTTTGGGTGGTCTGGGGTCAAATTTAGGTCGCGGTCTTGTGTAGTTTTGACGAGTTGGAGGTGACTAAAAGTGAGATGGTTGGGATTATAGGTATGATAGGCAGTGGCTGGTTGGGAATAGCTGGGGGATAAGGGTTGATATGTAGGTGGAGGTGACGGTTGATAGGTGGATGGAGGTGCTTGATATGTGGGTGGAGGTGCTTGATATGCAAGTTGGGAGGTTCGGTATACGAACGGAGTTTTGGGTCCTTAGGCGACCATTACTGCTCCCACGTCCTTCTTCTTAGATATACCCCCTGACTGTAATGCTTTATTAGTGGCCTACAATGCCTCAAAGTTCATTACAATCCCGCTCTTGATGCCTTCTTCGATCCTTTCACCAAGTTTGATGATATCAGAGAACTTATGGTTTTCAATAACCATCAACCTTTCATAATATTGCGGATCATGTGCTCTGACAAAGAATTTGTTCATCTGTTCCCCGTCCAATGCTGGCCTGACTTTGGCCGCTTCTCACCTCTAACGAGTAGCATACTCGCGAAAAGTCTCGGTGGGCTTCTTCTTGAGGTTCTGAATGTAGAAGACATCTGGTGCATTCTCTGTGTTGAATCTGAATCAATCCATGAAATCAGACGCCATACTCACCCAGTCGGACCATTTCTTAGGATCCTGGCTGATGTACCAGGACAAGGCATCTCCCGTAAGACTCCTCATAAAAATTTTCATCCGGATCTTTTCATCTTTCCCGACCCCGACAAGCTTGTCACAATAGGTCCTTAGATGAACCCTGGGATCACTTGTACCGTCAAACATCTCGAACTTGGAAGGTTTGTAACCCTCTGGCAGTTCTACATCCGATTGTATGCATAGGTCTTCATAGTTCAGACCTTATATCCCTTGCCTCCCTCTACGCCTTGAACTCGGCTGGTCAACTTCTTGAGCTCCTCGGCCAGGTTCTTAATGAGCATGTCCTTTTCAATAGATTCCGGTGCATAGGAGATGGGTTGAGTGGAGTGAGGTAGGGTTTCTACATATATAGGGTTATTTTGGTGACCTGGAATCTGAGTATGGTGGTGATCATTGGTGGAATTCTGGGGTTCAGGAATGACTGGTGAAGCATTTTATGGAGTGTGGTAGGTGTTTGGCGGGTATTGTGGTGGGATAGTTTGATTTTGTGGTTGAGTTGTATAATGGTGAGGTACGGGTGGATTTTGTGGGCGCGTGTTGGGTGTGTTTTGAGGTGGTGCGGGGTTCTAAGTGTTTGGATGACTGATGTCTGGGACGCTGAGTGAGAAGGATAGGCTTGCCACATTCTGGACATGCTCAAGCTCACCCTGGAGTTCCAGTATTTTCTGTTCGAGCCGTGAAACTACTTCATTTGGGGCCTGAGTACCCCGCCCATTGGAAGTTTCTGCATGTTCAACTTGTGTATTGTTTTCCTTTCTGGTGCTATTCAAATCTTCCATTTTTGCTTTTCCCTTGCCTTTTGGTGGACTAGGAGGAGGAGAAGGTGGAGGGCCCCTAGATCTTGTGTGATAAGTTGATGATGTCAGTATGCACGAACCAATCTTTGGGGAATGGGAATAATCAAAAAGAAAGAAAGAAAAACAAAAGGTAGCCAAGTCAGTAATGATTCAGAAATGTTTGCAGTATTTAAACACATATTGCGGGAATGTAAATTCGCTTCCTAATTTGGGAGCCTCGTTGTGCCTGAGGTAGGCTTAGCGACAAATAGATTTGGAGAAATTTAATGCCAATAATTGCCTCATTTCATTAATGTAAAAATAAATGACCCAAAATGATACTAAATAATGTTACTAATGGCACTTGGCCTTATTACATTTAAAAGAAAAGCAGGTAAACCTAATCTACTTGGTCCCAGAAGGACCCTCTCCAGACCGGATGCTATTGTCGATCAGCTCCCCCATTTCGCGCAGGTTTAGCAGTAAGAATGCCCTTGCTAAATAACCTTCTTCGCTTCCTTCGGCGTTCTGGCAGCCGGTGACTCTCTTTCTCATTTTCTGCAAAACAAAATATAGTTAGGCCCTTTCCCCCTCCAGGTTCGTCTATTTAAACAACAATGATTAGCATATTGGCACTTATTTCTCCAAATTAATGCACACAGTCATGATTGCGTCCGTTGGGATTATGGAAAACCCGATGGACTTTTGGGCGAGGCTTGTCTTAAAGGGTTATTATGTGGACAACATATTAACCCGGCTAGGTTTGACCAAGATGCATGTACAATTAATCAGAGTAAGGTTGCCATAGAGGTCTAGACTGGGACCCTCAAGCGGACAACTCTAGGGAGAAAGGCACGGAACCGTCGAACGCACCGCTGATCGACTAGTTTTACCGCAAATACGCCTTTCCGAATATAAAAGGGTGATATATAGGAAGAGCGCAAACACTCATCAAGCATTGCTATAGGATTAATTACGCACGAGTGGAATATGATGTTGAGCATGATTTATGCAACAATAAATAGCATGTTGTCAAGTATTTGCACATTTAAAAAATGATAAATGCGATATTTAAATAATTGAAAGACAGTTACAAAAAGGAAAACAAGGAGATAGGTCAGTTTCAGGAAATAAAGGAAATCATAAATGCTTGAGAAATAAGCAATTAAATCCAAATAAAAGGGAAAGGGAAAGGGTGCACATGTATTAACACAATAAAGCATGCTTAAGACTAATTCACAAAAACAAGTTCGTTATGGTAAGAGCCTAAAATACCCCCAGCAGAATCGCCATGCTGTCGTACCCCCTTTTTCCTTCGCGAAGTCCGGGTTTCGACATTCATAGGGGAACAACTCGTTTTCTTTTAGGAATTGGGTATTTGAAGAGTCGCCACCTAACGGATTAAGGTGCGTTAGGGCACCTAGAGCAATTAATTCATGTAACCAGTTTGCATTACCAGAGATCAGGGTAAGGGCTCGAAATAACCTTGAGGGGAAGGTGTTAGGCACCCCTCGCGGTCCACAATGGTGGATCCCGGCCGAACTTAGTTATGTGAATTAGTCATTTAACAAGTAAGCGGTCTAAACACACATTAGCAAATAAAGGTAGTTTACACAGTCTAAACACATATACAATCAAGGAAGTTTAGATGGTCTAAGCACACGTAGATTAAGGAGGTTTGAGCAGTCCAACCATACATTCATAAACCAAGGAAGTTTAGGCAGTCTAAGTACACATATATGAATTGGGGAAGGGAAGTCATAAGTTGATAAGCTTATAGGATCAATCTGTGCAATGCCCGGTAATCCTCCTCAACTAGAGGGGCTACACGTGACATTAGCGCGCAGGTCATCATATCCTTTTACTACCCATTGCCCTCCCCTTAGTGGTTATATAAGTGAGTTTTAGTTAACGAACTCTAAGCGTGCTTTACCCGTCCCTTCCTTGTGGTCCCGGAGGCGTTTAGGACCTTTATACTCAGGCAGTTCTAGACACTCCTAAGGTATTTAAAAAGGTAAAATCTAAGCGACAACAAAGAACACATAGGACTGTCCAAATAGGGAAGCAATTAAGGGCTCATGTTTGCCTCCACACATAAACAGATACATAGCACGTCTCAAACAACTGATTTTGGAATAAATTCAGAAAAAGCCTTAGAACATAATTTCTAGATGAACATCACAAATACAGAATATGCAGCATTTGTTTAGGAACGAAGTGGCAGAACTCTAATTAGTTTGCCTATTGATTTTATAGCATGTTAAACCTGGACAATTACACACATAAATAGAACCTGATTTCACAGTTATTTAATTGTAAGGCTTGCCTAGGCGTGGGTCTGTACGCAATCATAATCTGGGAACTAATTAAACAATTTGAAGTTATTTAGTCCTATAGGCATGCTGATCTAAGTGATTAAATATTACAAAACTAATTTTATGCATGTTTACACTAGGACATGATAGCTATGTGTTGGACTGTTTTAAACCTTTTATAGACAGTTATTTATTCAAAATGACGTAGACATGGTTTAGAGCCAATGCAAACAAAGTCCTAAATCAGAATTTCTAATGCACATAAAGATGATCATTTTTATTAAGCATGATTACAGCAGCAGTTTAATGGCATGATTTCCAGGTGATAATAACTTATGCAGAGTCAGAGAAAGAAGTGATGAACATGTTTCTAATATGCAAAATATAAACGTGAGTGTCCTAAGGCGGGTTTTCTAATGCAAATATTATAGACTTATGACATATTTTGATGTAAGTAACATAGCATATGGGCCTAGAGCACGATTTCTATCATAACATGCACTCAAAGCAGGATTTCTGTTGCAAATGTGTAAATAAACTAAGAGCGCGGTTTCTACTATGCATCAACCTAAAGCATGATATCTACCCAGTTTCCACAAACATCATAGAGGAACCCTCCCTTTTTACTAATCACCCCAACATCTGTTTACAAGTAATATTATTACAGACCAGGATCAAATGAATTACGTAAGTAAATAAAACTATGCTATAGGGAGCCTAAATCAGGCTCAAAGTAAACTTGGGAATGCCAGGCCTTCATCAAAATCTCAGAAGTCAAAGATCTCATAGCCAATAATGTGTACCTTGGTGTGTTAGAGTTTCTTAAGGACCTCAAGGATCCCGGGAAGTGCTCACACCAGGATCATTTCTCAAATGGGGATTAGTTATGTGCAGTGTGGAAGGGCCAGCCCTGGTATGCCAGAGTTCAGAGAGATCTCAAGGATCCCTAAGCAGTACACATACCAGAGGGGCAGAACTTAATAGTCTATGAGTAGAAGCGAGAGTGCTTGACATAAAACAGTGTTGAAATAAACTTCAGGAGTGAAAAAGGTTTTCAGGAATAGACACAGTTTTAGAGGAAATGCTAATAGTGAAAAAATAGTTTGAGATCAATTCTGAGAAGAGCAATCACACAGACTTAGAACGCTTAGAATCACAATCATTCAGCAATCAGTTTGCAAATAGGGGTCAAAGGGGGTTGGGGCATAGAGAGTTCAAACATACGACAGGGTCTAGGGGAGCATATGGAGCAACAACTGTACAGAACAAACAGGGGTCTAATAGTTCTGAGACTTAACAAACTACAAGCAATTAAGACATAGTCATGTTGAGGACAGGGTGTGTGCTCATTAGGATCAACCAAGTATACTAAACAACAAAATTAGCAACATGATTACACCAATTAAAGAGAGTAAACATGGGATGAATAAACATGCTAGTAGAATATCAAGCAGTCAAGTGGGCCTTAGGCATGCTGACTACACATTTAACAAGAGAAGGCAGAATTTAAACATGCTGACTAAAGCAGTAAACATGGAAACAAATTGAATAACTAGTAGAGGAACAAAAATGGATGTATAGACATGGAACACATAAGGTTGAGTTTCAAAATTTAACTAGAGACATACCAGTTAAAGAAGAAAAATGCAGAATTTGAAAAATAGGTGCAATTCCACTATCTAGCCTTGGCTTTCAGCCGGCTAGACCCACAGTAGCACAAGGAGCAAAGAAATAAGAGAGAGTTGGAATGTATGTGTGTGTATTCTGAAATACTGTTCGTGTGTTGAATGGAGCAGAATGATAGTGCTTATATAGCAGTTCAGAGTAGAGCAAACATAAGGTAAAGGAATCGGCATTCAATCAATTAAGGAAATCATAGGATCACAGAATCCAATCACATAAAGGAGTTCAGAGTAGACTCCTTAATTAGGGGGTAATTGATCAAACGGTAATAATAGGGGTCTAATTAAGGAAAGAATCCCAATCATACCATATAAAGGAATCAGTAAGAATCCCTGAACCATTCGGATAGTTTACTAAGGCAAGGCAGGTAACTATTGTGAATAAGGTAAAGGAAGTAACCAAATAATCAATCAATGCTTGATTGGGGATAGGAAATTAGGGAATTATACCATAAGTAACTCTAATTGAATCATCAAATAAGGCAAGAAGTAGGTTTAACAGTCAGTTAGGGTTAGAGCCCGTAAATCAAGCAATCAATCACACGAATAAGGTAGTCATAGATAATTAAAGACCCATCAAAGGTCAGTTAAACCATAAATAAACAAGAGATGTAAATTAAGAGCCTCAGGATTAAGGGAGACAAACATAAATCAGTAAGTTACTTCAGTAAACAAATGAAAACCTAGATAATTAGGCTAATTAGTTTAATTTTCCAACAATACGGACAAGAGGTTGAAATCAAACAATGAATAGTCAGTCAATAGAACCACAAACATAATCATGCGAGAAAGATTAAATAACACATGAAGATCTCAGAAAACCTCTTTGCAAAAACAGAAGAAGTAGAAAAACCCTAATTTGGAAACACTTGAGGTTGATTGACTGTATAGAAATCAACAGATCCTTAAGAAAACAGCCATGGAAACTTGAAGCACTTCAAATAGGTAGGGATTCGGACAACAAATAACAAAGAAACCAAAACCCTAGAATAGCATAGTGTTGAAAAAAGTCACAAATTATTCATAGGAAAAACGGAAAAAGGAAAACCTTAGGCTAAATGCTCCTAAATGCTCTCGACGTACGATAAGCCAAGGAAGGCTAACATGCACCGTCGATAGCAAGGAGACGCAAACAAGCAGCGCTGGTGACTGTTGCTATAACTCCGGTGACCTCAGCGATGCAGAATCTCACTCCGTTAACTTTTGGAAGTTTTTTACCAACTAGATTCCAACCAATTCAAGAGGAAAAGGAGCTAAGTGAGGACGAAGAAGGGAACAATAATCAATGGAACAGTACAAATGCTGTTACTGAGAAGGAAGCTCAGAAATACAAAGATCACTTGCCAACCAGTCCAAAACGACTGCAATTTTCTGAAGCTGGATCTTCAAAGCCATCTCCTGATCCAGACCTCACAGCTACAGCAGAGGTAGGGAAGGAGAAGGTCATGCATGCAAAGGAGCTTAGACAACAGAATCGTAACTCATAGATGGGAATGAGGTTGGAGTATGTTCCACCAAGTCATAGAGATGGTAAGATTGTCATTCAAATAGAGGAAGAAGATGTAAGTGAGCTAAATGAATACTGGGCGACTGCTCTAATTGGGTATGTCCTTGGGGATACTCCGTATGAGAAATCTATGGAGAATTATGTAGAATCAGTGTGGGATTTTGTCACTAAACCCCAGATTCTATATCACCAAGAAGGATATTATGTGTTCCGATTCACAACAGTAGAGGAAAGAGATGCAGTCGTGCAAGCAGGGCCATACTCATATCATAAAAAACCATTTATTCTGCAGAACTGGGAAAGAGATTTCCACTTTGATCCTAAATGTATCACTACTATTCCTTTGTGGATTCACTTACCTAGTCTATCAGCAGGGTATTGGACTGCTGATGCATTAGGACAACCAGTTACTATGAATGAGGTTCAGAAGTTCAAGGATTGTATTGATAACATGCAACTGACACCATTGAGGACAAAGGTATGTTTCTTTACTTGGTGTAATACGCAAGGTGCAAATGATAGAGTTTATAGTAAGATTGATTGTGCTTTTGGCAATTTTGAATGGACTAAAGACTATGGGCATGTGGAAGCTGATTTCTTAGAACCTGGAGTGTCAGATCACTCACCTATCTTGGTCCAAATATGGAAAAGGAGTACTATATATCCCAAGCCATTCAAACTGTACATGATAACAATGGAGCACAAGGAGTTTAAGCCTATAGTAGATAGAATTTGGAGGCAGAAGCTGGGAGATGACCCTATGAGTGGTATCTAGCAGAAGTTACAAAAGCTAAAAGATGAGACTAGAGGCTTAAACAAGGAGATGGCTAGATATGAACAGAGATTGACTCAAATAAGACAGAAACTGGAGTGTACACAGAAAAATTTGATACTTGATCCTTTCAATCAAGGGTGGATAGAACAGGAAAAACAAACTCTACAGGATCTAGAGAAATGGAGCATCATAGAGGAGAGAATACTAAGGCAGAAGGCTAGAGTGAACTGGATTGATTATGGGGATTCAAACTCTAAATATTTCTATGCACAACTGAAGATTAGAGCAAGCAAGAAGACAATTACTATTGTGTNTAATGATTTGGGAGCTAATATCACTAACCCTAAACGACTAGTAGTAAAAAGAAATTACTACATGCTTTTTCTAAACAACTTATGGGAAAAGCTACTGGAATAAAGCCATGTCCTAATACCAGATTCATCAAAGAAGGAGAGTGCCTCTCAATACAACAACAACAGGACCTAATACAGGACATAACATATGCAGAAATAGATGAAGCGGTGAAAGACATGCCAAATGATAAAGCCCCAGGAGTTGATGGATTTCCAATAGAATTCTTTACAAAGCATTGGAAGGAAGTGAGACAAGATATATATGATGTTGTGTTATTCTTTTTCCAAACAGGCAAGATGAAGCAAGCATGGAACTGTACAGCCATAACTTTGATCCCTAAAGTTCCAGCCCCTACAACAGTGAAAGACTATAGGCCTATTGCTTGCTGCACTACTGTGTACAAAATCGTTGCTAAGATCTTGACTAAAAGAATCGAAAGGGTAATTGAGCTTATAATTGGTAAAGCACAGTCTACTTTTATAGAAGGGAGGAGTATTGTTGATAATATCCTATTCAGTCATGAATTACTCAATGGCTATAATAGGAAAGGCTTGTCTCCAAGATGTGTTCTCAAGGTGGACTTAAGGAAAGCTTATAATTCATTGGATTGGCAGTTTGTTAGATACATACTTACTGATCTTGGCTTCCATCAGAAATTCATTCTATGGATAATGGAATGTGTGACAACAGTATCCTATTCCTTGGTTCTAAATGGTGGACTGACCAAATCTTTTGCAGCTAAGAGAGGAATAAGACAAGGAGATCCAATGTCTCCTTATCTCTTTGTGATTGCTATGGAGTACCTACAAAGGGAGATGAACCAACTGGCCTTTCAAAAGGAGTTCAAATTCCATCCAAAATGCAAGAAGCTGGGAGTGATACATATATGTTTTGCTGACGATTTGTTAATGTTTTACAAGGGTGACATAAATTTAGTTACTAAATTACAGGAAGCTTTTAATAGATTCTCAGTTGCATCTGGGCTGCAGGCAAGTGCAAAAAAGAGCTCCATCTATTTTACTGGAGTGACACAGCATATAAAGGAGCAATTGACGGAGCTTACTGGATATACAGAGGGTTCTTTACCCTTTAAGTATCTGGGGTTCCATTGTCTGCAAGGAATCTGAACATCCACCAATGTCTACCTCTGGTGGAAAAGATTACTGAAAGAGTAAGATGCTGGTCAGCTAGGATGCTCTCATATTCTGGAAGAATTTAGCTCATCAAATCTGTGCTGTTTGGAATACAAACATACTGGGCTCAAATTTTTTTATTGCCAAAGAAAATCATGAAGATGGTAGAAACCATATGTCGAACCTTTCTGTGGACTGGTTCAACTAACTGCTCAAGGAAAGCTTTGATTGCATGGGACAAGATCTGTCAGCCTAGAGCTACTAGAGGTTTGAATGTTATAAACATGAAGATATGGACTAAAGCAGCACCGTTGAAACATCTCTGGGCATTGGCAATGAAGAAAGATACATTGTGGATCAAATGGGCACACAATTATTATATAAAGAATAGAGATATTGCAGAAATGAACACACCCAAAGCAGCAGCATGGGTGGTCAGGAAGATCATTGAGGCAAGAGAAGATGTGAAGCAGATGAGGCCGGGCCAGAACAACCTTATATCTACACTGGAGAGCTTAGTAAAGAAAGGCAAGTTCCAAATACATAAAGCTTATGTTCAGATGCAGCCTCAATTTCCAAAAGTTACTTGGAAAAGCCTTCATCTTCATACACATATTCATCCTAGATTCAAATTTCATCTATCGCTGGCTATTCATAAGAGGATAGCAACTGTGGATAGACTCATGAAATTTGGGAATACAAGTTCCATTAGAATGTGTGTTCTGTGCTAATAACATGGAAACTTTTGAGCATTTATACTTTGGCTGTCCAAAAACTAACAAACTATGGGACAGAGTATTGAAATGGCTTGGCATTGCAAGGCAGATAGGAAGCTGGCAGAATGAGCTGAACTAGATGAGCAGCTTGGCAAGTAGGAAAAATGGTAAAGCAGAAATGACTACAGCAATTTTTGCGATGGTTGTCTACTGCATTTGGCGCGAAAGGAACTCGATTAGATTCAACAAGGCAGATATAACATGGATGATCTATTCAAGGAAATTGCTATACATATACACATACAAGGGAGGAAAAAGACCAAATGGCAAAAAGAATTGGAGAGTTTAAACAATTTTCCTTAGTATAGTTATAGTTTTGAAGTAGTGTAGTCACAATGTTATGCTTGTAAATAGTGAATAGGAGATTAATGGTTAGTATTAATCTGGATATGTAATGACAGTTTTTTTTGATGAAATAAAATGTTAGTTTTATCAACAAAAAAAAGAAAATCGATTAAAAGTAAGAGAACCTTAAAGAAAATTAGTGATGAACTCAGAGCCGCTGTAGATCTTCAAAGATCTGAACCGATTCAAGTCCAAACATTAGGTTTTGAAGAAAAAGAAAGGGTAAAGGGAAATTTGGTCTTGAACCAGAGATTTGAACCGTAAAACATCGATAAAAAAGCACTCACAGGCCATCGACGGACTTTCAGAGGGTCTTGCACAAGATTTGGACTAGATCTCTTCGAGATCTTTCCATGAAATCACAAAAACGAGCAACCAGGATACGTAGAAGACAAGTAGAAGTCTCAAACAGCCATGGGAATCCATGGATCGAGTGGGAATCAGAGGGATTAGGGCTGGTTTTGGGTGGCGGCAGCTAGGGTTAAGTTTAGGTCTCAGAGAGAGAACTGAAGAGATGAGGGAACGAGGGCGGCAGAGTGTGGTGAGAATGAGCTAGGTTAGAGGGGGGTTGTTTGGAATTAAAAAGGTAAGAAGTGATCATGGCCGTTGATCTCTGTGATCAACGGCCAGGATTTAGAGGGTTTGGGGCCGGGTTTAATTTGATTTGGGCCTGGGGTGAATTGGGTTGGTATTATTAAGAGGTCTAGGCTGGTATTAAAAGGGTTAGGCCCGAAAAATTAGAGAAATTAAAAGGCTATTTGTTAAATACCCAAGTAATTGAATAAAAATTATTTTATAAAATAATTAACAATGAGAAAAAAATAATTTTCATGCATAGAAGTGCTTTAAAATAATTATTCAATATTTTAAAAAATATAATTGACCAATTTCTGGTAAAATAATGTGGTGATGTATACGTGGGCTATAATTGCAAAATTAGTGCAATTGTAATCAAAAGGTGTAAATCTGGCCATTTGTGAAATAAATTGAACTTAATATAACCATAAATAGCAATATTAAGTCATGAAATACTATAAAGCCATTTGTGATGCAATTTGTAATTATTTATGTAAATAAATACTAGGATAAAATTAATTTAAAATATATATAAATTGTGGAAAAATACCAATTGATGTTAATGCATAGTTTTGAAAGTATATATGTACTTTAAAAATATTATAGGCAGAAATTAGGTATCAACAACGGCTGGACATAAAAGCTAAGGGATGGGATTTTGGTCTCATTTTCATAACTTTGAACCCTAGACTCGATAAGAGGCGATTGTGTGGAGAGATTTTCATAACAAACTATTGGGTAAGTGATTTTAAGCAGTTTTTAATTATATTTCATGATTATGTACAGGATTTAACATCAAATTCATGAGAATCTAAGAGAAATTTTGGGGATTTTTGTCAAAGTTTTGAAAAATGAAGATTGGAGTTTTGAGAGTTGATTTGGACTCGAATTTCAAAATAAAATACATATATGGACTCGTGCGATTATGGGTAGTCAAGACCTACCCTTAGACCCAGGTTTTGACCGGGCGGGCCCGGGATTGACATTTTGGTAATTTTATAAAGATCATAGCTTTATTAAATGGAATTGGTTTCTCTTGCATTGTTTGATATTATTAAATCGTTTTGGCTAGATTTGAGCCGAGCGGAGGTGAATTTTGAAGGAAAAACTATTTTGAGTATTGATTTGGCCTAATTGAAGTAAGTGTCTTGCCTAACTTTGTTGGATAAAATTTTTCTATTAATTCATATTATTGCTACATGCGGGGATGATTCATATATGAGGTGACGAGCATATATGCATGTGTCGGGATTAATCATGCTCGGGGATAGATTACACGATTATTTGTGCCTTGTTAGAATATGTGACCTTCTTGCTTCATGTTTTACTTGATTTTCTAGATTTATTTGAATATGAAGTTAAATGAAAGAAACCACGATGTATCTTATTAAAACTTGATTGCAATTTGATAAATTTTTGTGAAACTATTACTGTGCTAAATTCGATCATCGCTATACTTAATCACAAATTACGACCATTATTCTAAAGATATTGGATTCTATACTTGAGTTGAAGATCATTCATTTTTTAGATTGGTTGAAGTAATTCAAATATAAGGTTCTTGAGGTTTGTCGATTTGTTATTGGCTTGAAAGTTATGATTTATGTTCATTTGGAATATTCGCTTAATCACTCTCCTTGATATTATTTATGTTTCCTACCTTGTTTGTTATTGTTATACATGTGCTTGGCGAGGAAGAGCGTAAAGCAAGAAGGGTGATGTCGTGCCATTGCATACATATTATCCTGTGAGGAAGAGTGTAAAGCACGTATGGTGATGTTGTGCCATTTCATTTACATTACCTTGTGAGGATGAGAGTAAAAGCAAGAAGTGTGATGCTGTGCTATTTTATTTACATTATCATGTGATGATGAGAGTAAAAGCACGAAGGATTATGTCGTGCCATTTCATTTACCTTATCATGTTTTTATATTATCATGTGTTCATGGTACGAAGGGTGCTTCCGTGCAGGCTAGGACGAGAGACATGCATTGTGTTGTGATATCTTTTCCTTGTGTATACATTCATACCTTTACCTTGAGATGTTACTGTTGCACCTATATTTTCTATGTGACTTGTCGTTATTGTTTTGTCTTTGTCCTCTATCTCAATTGTTGATGTGTTATCCATGCCTTCTATCTGTTTAACTTACAAATATCATGCTTTCCTTCTTGTTGTCATATCTACATCCATGTTGTTTCTCATTTGTTGAACTTTCGTATATGCCTTCTACCATGTTAGTTATTCATGCCTTCTATTTGTTTAGCTTATAAAGATCATACTTTCCTTCATGTTTGTTATATCTATATCTAAGACTTCTACCATGTTAGCTAGTGAAATTTATATTCTTCTACCGTAAATGCTATCATTACTTCTATGCCTCCTATCTAGTCTGTTACCATTACCCATATGCACTGTATTGTTTGTTATTGCTACATGTATATCTCCACTTTATCGTTATTGTTATTGGCATTTCTTTCACTTGGTTGGTATTGTTATGCGTATGCTCGGTGAGGAAGAGATAAATGCACGAAGGGTATTGCCGTGCCAATTGATTTGACCTACATTCATATATTTGATGAAATAAATGCACGAAGGGTGTTGTGGTGCCATTTGATTTGATATCTTGAGTACATTTCTCACATTATGAAAGTTTATGAATTTACTGCTATGATTTCTTCTAGTAACTATTTACTGCCTCGCACAGTTGCTTTCTTGTAGTCTTATCTGTTATGTTCTAGAATTGTTTCTATCGCTAGTCTACTGCATATGTTATAACAGTGGGTATATTTTAACTAAAAAGCTTCGTCACTACTTTAACGAGATTAGACAATATACTTACTAGGTACAATGGGTCGGTTGTACTCATACTATACTTCTGCACCTTTCGTGCAGATTTTGGAGTTGGAGTCGTTGTGTATGGCAGAGCTGGCATTGAACATGTACTTGCGTTCCGGTTATAGCCGACACTTGTCCTTGCTTTAGATTTTATTAATCTGTTTATGTAAATTTCAAACAGATGATGTATTTATTTCGTACCAGCTTTTGTAGATTTTAAGTCTTAAAAGCACATGATTGTACTACAAGTCCTTGGGATTTGTATAGAAAGTTCAATTATTTTACCCATTGTCTCTTATTGCTTTATTTGAGTTGTGTTGACTGTATTTGGCTTACCTAGCGGGTCGAGTTAGGTATCATCACGACTAGGCAGATTTTCGGTCGTGACAACCTCCTATAACAAGAGTTATATACTCTGACTAAAAGAACATTTGTGTTAAGCCATAAATCGATCTCTATAAGGAGAGAAAATGATCTCCTCCTATGACTAGTTACAATTTGAATAAAAGAAAATAATCACAAAAATATGTTATGTTTTATTTATCAATCTCTTGCATTACTATATTTTACCAATTACCCGTGGAAAAGGACCATAAAATCAAAATAACAGTTATAATGGAATATAAAAGTATAAAACCAATCTCCGGTCCTCTTATTGTTAACGTTAGTATTATTGTTACTTCGTTAACAATGTTCACGTTCCCTTTAGCTTAGGGCTATTATTTAGTTTAGGACCAAAAGATCCCTTCTTTTTTTTTACAACCATGAAGTATAGCTTATGTTCAGTGTTTAACATTAACGACCAAAATGCATTTTGCCCAATACATTAGGGACTATTTTTTTCTTTTAATTTATGAATTCAATCAACTGGTTGCGGAAGCCGATCGGTTATTAGTTACAACCCCTTTGTGACTTGTAAACGAGGATCCGACTGACCCGAAGCCCATTTCTTTCCCCAAATTCAGTTTAATACTTTTCCTTGTCGTTTTTATTTTCCTGCTTCGGCAATTACGAAGATTTGAACGGTTAATGGGAGCTCTGCAACTTGCGAACAAGGTGATTCATCCGCTTTTGCCTCTCTCGCGGCACAGAGACACTAACGGAAACTGAAGGTTCTAAAAAAATCTAATCTTTTTCCTTTCTATTTGTATTTCAACTTTATACTGTTGTCATTTGAATCAATTGAGAAATTGGAGAATTAGGAACTTGAGAAGCTTCAATTTTGATATTCGCCTATCGTTAAATTCATTTCTAGAATATCTCTATATGTATCTGTGTGCATGTGTATAAATTTTGAAATTAGAGCAGTAAAGCATTTAAGTAGTTAGTTCTTCGGCTTTTTACAGAAGCAGCTTATGGTATGGATTTTGTGTAGCGACAACTGAGACGTGTTTTACCATTTTTATCCGAGTTCTTATGTTATTTATAATGCTAAACATGTGAAAGGATCCAGCTTTATTTACTTTCATACTCTTCCAAGCTAAATGGTCATATACTCATGTTCCTTTCTTTTGTTGTCCCAATTACTTTTTGCCTTCCCGAGAGGGGGTTGAGAACTTTTTTATGGCAGTAATGTCTTGGTCAGCTTGCGTGAACCTCGACACCTGGTACCTGCTATCTCCCGCCAGTACAGGTACCGAGTAACTCTGTCCACCGAGGCTTGGGAAAATAGGAAGATATCACCTAGTGTTTTTTGCTTAAGCTGGGAATTGAACCCATGACCTCATGATTTTCCTCCCACTTTATTGACCACTTGGACACACCCTTTATTGCTTGAGAACATATTATTTTGAACTTTTTTCTGTTTGCCATGTTATCTTTTTCTTTGTTCAATATGTACTTGAATGTTTTATGCATATAAGTATAATGGATAGCCATTGCAATATGTCTTGACTTAGACGAGCAGACTAGGATCTTATGCTATGGTGAGTAGTGACCAGCATTTCTATCTTGTATCTAGTGCTAGGACTAGTATGGTAGAGACGCTCACAATTTATTTTACCCTTATAATATTCCTTGATTTAACATTAAAAAGATGTATCCAGTTCTGATTTTCAGTGGTCATACTAAATTAAGGCACAAACTTCAGTTTTGAGAAGAAAGGACTAGTGTAGAAGTATGATTTAATTAGTTGAAACATAATGTCATTTTATAGTGTTTCTTTCTTTCCCTAAATCTCATAATTCACTGATTACAAGGTTGATTAAACTTATAGAGGTGAGTATTTACTATTTAGTGAATGAAAGGAAGCTATTGCAGAAATAGCACTGGTAGGACGAGGAGGAAAGCTTCGACCCAAGAAGCTGTAGTATTATGTATTGTTTTATTGTTTTTATTTAAACCTATATCTATATGCCAGCTCGGATTGTTAGGTTTGAGTTTTCTAGTAAATACTCACTGATTTGCACAATTTTATGTTACAAGTTTCAGTTTTTGAATAGGCTTTGATGGGGGAGCTGGCATCTTAAGAAATCAAGAGAAAGTAGTTATATCCTATTTTCGCTTGCTCAAGGAATTCTTTGATTATGTTTACCTGTCATGTTTTGCTCTTCCTCAACAAAGCCTCCATGTATTTTGGCCTTGTTTGAGGCCTTTAGATAAAGTTTTATTATATATCCAGTTGGAAAAAAATATCATGAACGAATGTCATTTGGATATTGAGTTAATGGGTGCAAGCATCTAATATAATTGTTACTTTTGTCAGTATTATGAATTCATCGCACTGTCATCCTCTATCTCTATGTCAAACAGCTTCATGAGCAAAGTATGAGGTAGCTGGGAATTGACTTAGCGATTATGGTTTCTGAAGCACTGCAACAGACTTTCATGGCTACCAAGCATTCCTGTACATCAACTCTACCGTGGATTTGGGTGATTGAAGCACTAGCAAGCTTCAATGAAATAGATACATCTTTACTCATCAGTATGTGTGAATTTGCAATTGCTTTATTTCGTAGAAGCTGTTGTTAAATTGTGGGCATCGGAATTGTTTGACATTAATAGTTCATGCATAACAGATTTGGTTAAGAAGAGTCCTGAAATTTCCGATGATCTGGGGAGAAATGCTAGGGAAATGGTTTCCTTGAGAGTTCTAGAGAGCTTATTTGTCCAGAGAATCCCCAATGCAAATAATGTTGCTTCAGTTCCAGGTGCCAATATTGAACTTGATCCATCAAACAGCTGTGAAGATGTCCTTCGCCGCATATTGTTGGAGGTAATGAATTCTGTCTTTTACTTATCTAGGGTGGACTATTTGATTCAGTTATTTGAAGGATCTAAGCAAGGGACCCATTTACAAGGGAAATGGTCTCCTTTAGTGTTTTAAGTACTCCTGTTTTACACATGCTTAGTTGTGTATTTGCATGTAAATATCACTAGGCTTCTGCATCAGATTTAAAAACAGCAGCGCCTGAGATGTTGAAATGGGATGTTCGGTCATTCATTATGAAAAAGAGATCTCTCCTGCCGAAGTGTCTTTTGAAACAAGTAAGCTAGTTTAAAATGTTTTGAATTTGAGAAGTTGGAACATATTGAAAAATATCTCTCTTATTATCTGGTATTTACTTTATTTTCTGTTGGTAAACAGCTTAAAGATAGCATTGTAGATTCTACCAGTCCTCTTTCTGGATCCTTGAAAGAAAGAAGTCGATTGGAGTTCGGGAATAACTCCAGAAGTGTTCCAGTTGATGCTGTTGATTCTGATGGCTTTAAGCAGGGACATGAAGTAGGAGGCACAAATACCCAACATGTTGCACCAACTAGGAACTCGGATGCTTTTACCCCGGCCGATAAAAATACAACAACATACCCAGTATATTCCCACAGTGTGGGGTCTGAAAAGGGTAATGTATACGCAGACCTTAACCCTACCTTGTCGAGGACCCGGGCCGAAAAAAATGGCAAGCAAATAAGTCAGCTTGGAAGCGCTCTGGTGCGTGCGAAGAGGAGTATCGATGCCTCCACTGCTCATGAAGTAGAAGTCAATGAAACTGGAGCCATATCAGAGAACAGTTCTGATCCTTGTGCTAAGGCTGCCAAGAAGTTTAAGCAGTTTGTCTTTAGTCCCATTCGGAACACAGTTCCTGATTTGCTATTGTCTGGGAGAGATGCATTCCCAGCAGAATCATCTGGAGGAAGTCAACCTATTGTTCAAAACGGGGACTCGAAAGATGAAGCTCAAGTTGGGGCCTTCGAAGCAAATGGAGGCCTGAGTAATGGTTGTGCTGAGCATGCTGCATCAAGAAGTGGTTTACATGGAAGTGACTCTAATCACAACGAGCTGTTGCCTCAAAGAATGAGCACAGACAAAAAGTTCCAAAATATTGGACGTAGCAGCAATGGTTGTGCTGAACTTGGAACATCCAGTGGCTCATGTCAGCTGGTGATGCAACAAGAATCTCGCACTCATGGATCCAAACATGACCTGGAGTTTAATCTTCCACAAGATTTGCAACATGGTGAGCCTTCTAAAGTAGCCAAAGAGAATATTGAGCAAAGTCATGAATTTGAGTTCTCTAGTGATACTGATGAGTATCACGATGAGAGCACTGCTCTTGCTACACAGAAGAATGATTTCTTGAGCTCGCAATATGCTCAGGGTGAAGATTCTTTGGCAGATGCTGATTGTAGTGAGCTTAATCTTTGTGTGAAGTGTAATGTAGGGGGGAAATTATTTGTCTGTAATTCTGACACCTGCCCGTTAATGGTTCATGAAAGTTGCTTGGGTTCTGTACCCAACTTTGATTACAAAGGGAACTTCTACTGCCCCTTTTGTGCATATTCTCGAGCAATTTCAGAATACCTGGACAGTAAGAAGAAGGTCTCACTTGCTAGGAAACATTTGGCTGCATTTATTGGCTTGGGAGCTGGACAACAATCAAAGAAGTCACTAGCTAAGTCACAAGGAACGAAGCCGCATCAATCTCGAGAGGATAAGAATGAGCAATTATGCCACAATGAGAATGGGAGGAGTTCCTTGAATGAGATTACAGAAGCAGGAAGTGCTCCAGTCGACAGGAATTCGGTTGGAGTTCAGATCATGCAGACGGGTTCACCTCAACTAGAGGCTTCTGTCCCTGAACAATGCTTGGTAGCTGGTCAACAACCTGAAGGATCAGAACTTAGAGGTGATAGATCTAAGCAGAATCAGTCCAGAGTGGAAGAAGAGTTGTGTCATATTGGGAATGGAAACAAGAATTCTTTGAAGAAGGCTGAAGAAGCGGGAAGTGGTCCAGTCAATAGAAATTCTATGAATGCCGAACTCATGCAGATGCATCCATCTCAACCACCTGTTTCTCATGAACCTGTGTGTCAAGGAAGTTCTTCTATAGAAGAAAATTCTGAAGAAGATGAGATTGGTTCCAGATATCGTGTACAATTTAGGAATCCAGAGAAGAATCAGTAAGTCTTTTGCAGTTCCCAAAGTATGCAAATCATATGGTCACTCCATGCATTCTTTCAAATCTGTCATCCATTTTTACTTGTATTTTCCGGTGTCTGCATTTTTTGTTTTCCCGTCTCTTTTTGCATTGAATCAAAGCATCTTGTTAATCATTATTATCAGGCACGTGATTGTTTTTTAGTTATGACTTCTATCTCTGATTGTTTGCTGTTCATTTTTATTTGCAGTACCTTTCCTATAACACCTCAATTGAGGAGGAAGAAGGTCCAATGGACAAAGATAGAGGAGGAAACATTAAAGGTACATGCATCTTCTTTCTGTCATAATTTTGCTTATTTTCTGCTCATGCTAGTTCTCTCCTTGAAAAGCTGGTGAGAAGGCACCCGAGTTATTCTAATATAAGGGGGATTCACCTCTTTTTCTCTGTGCGCGCGCGTGTGTGTGGCATATATACAGATATTACTTCTTCAAAGGAAAGGTCCCATTCTCTAGATTAGTAGGATAATAAGGGGTTCTTTTTGTTGGTTTTACCTGAGTGTTGGAGGAATGTACATGCAGCTATGCTTTGCCTTTCGTGTTGCATATATTAGGAAAAACATCAGTTTTAGTGAATTACTGTAGTCAGTAGTTTATCCGTTGGCTATCTTTTGGTACTATTCTTTGCCATTGCTGCTGCAGGAGGGAGTAGAAAGATTCTCACATTTTCCTGATAGATGGAAGAAGATTTTGGAATTTGGATGTGATGTTTTCCTGAAAGGTCGGACCACTGGGGACCTTAAAGATAAGTGGAGGAACATGAGCAGAGCAAGGGAGAGAGCAACGTAAAGGTTTTTTTTTCTTTTCAAAATGGACTCTGTATAGGTGTATAGTTGCCTAATAGTTTCGGCTGCTTAAATTGAACAACGGACTGTTTTTAATAACTCAATTATTGCTTAGCTACAGCCATGCCACAACAATGCTTTGCTAATTAACCTCATTATCTACCTTGAATGGAGAAGGGGGCGGGGGTTCCAGATGTTAGCGTAGATTTTGGTGCTTGTGGAGTTCTTTTAGATGAAGAAGCCAAAATGATTTTCTCATTATATGATATGATGCTAAGCTGAAGGTGTGATAGTAAGAGACTCAATTGTATCTGTGTATTGAGGGCTAAGAATAGCTCCTTGTTGTAACCCTTTTTCGTGTAAATTGGACTCGGGTAGATGACTGTAGTACCCTGTTACGGATCATTGAATCTTTTGTATAGATAGCTAGGGTCTTTTCTGTTCTTTTGCTATCTTTTTGGATGTAATCACAACACTTTGTTTTTGACATCAATAATGCTTCCAAAAAAATATTTAACATCGTGCTCGTAGATTTCTGAAGCTGTTATTACAACCTTGTTTAGCATGTTCAACAATTTGTATGAAGCCAACAATGTTAAACTGGTCTGGATACCACTATAATATGAAATAAAATCTTCACTTTATTTCTTTGAAGTAACGAATATGGACTATTGCAGATTAAGCACTCAACTAGTAGTGATCATGTGTAGTGAAATTAGAAACTGAGTCACGTACCATGAAGTTTGAACGAGATAATTACTAAATGACACTAAAAGAAGTTAACCATAAGTTCAATTCAAAGATAGAAGACAAGAAAGAATAAACATAGTGAAAAGGAATAATAACACAATTGTATCCAAGAGGTGCCCTTGTCATATCTTATAAAGGCTTTAATTTAACAGAATTGTCAACACAACCATGTCGAATTTGTAACTCTATGTTTGTCGTATTCGTATATATCATCTGCAGTTTCTTTTACACGTATCTACTACATGCATGACAAAACAATAAAGTGTAATCTTTTTTTTTTTTTTTTTAAAAAGAAAAAGAATGCTGGTAAGCTGACATTGTATTATCATGGTGATGCTGAATGGCAGTGTCACGCTGTCATGAAATGGCGAGAATGCAAAGGGGAACATAAGCCCGTGTTCCTCCTTTTATTACTGTCACAGGTAAACTACTACATATTACTACTAGTCTACTTCAACTAGTTCTTATTCTGTCTACCGTGGTTGTCAACTTGTAGTCCATTTACTGGATCAGATCAATCCCTTGCAGAGACGGATCTAGAATTTTAAGTTTATGGGTTCCTACAAAAATCTCAAGTTAATATACAATGATAACTGGATTAACGGACTAAATTCCAACCTAAATCCATTTAATGGATTTTTCAATTCAAATACACGATTCAAACAAAAATTACTGGGTTCATGGGAACTCGTAACTATTGCACTGGATCAGCCCTGATTCCTTGCCCTTTTCTTCTCCTCGAAAACAATGGCGAAGCCAAGAAATTTGACAAAGATTAAAAAAAAGTACAAGAGTGCCACTCGTCATTCATTTACTAGATAGATCAATTCCGTACCCCTCCCTCCGCTCCAAGCGAGCCATGAAATATAATACTTTCAAAAAAGATAAATAAAAAAATGCAAGAATGCCACACCTAAGATTCAAACTTACAATGGACCTAAAACAATTTTTGAGCTATTTTTTTTTTTTTTTGCCACTATATTAGAAGTGTCCCTTATATTAAGTGGATTCCAATTTATATACGTAAAAACAAAATTATTTGTACATTATCGACGAAAGAAATTACTCAATTGAACCCCTTGTCCAACCCCTCTTTGCAGCTGCGTGCACAATTGGTAGAGTTGGATTTTCACAGTGTGCTTCAATTCCCAGCAGTACAGACTACTATCAAGTTGTGTACGTATGCATTGCATGGGATAAAGATGAAGACAAAAAGTCTCGAGAATCAGGCTGTGAATGTCAGGAAAACATGTGAATTAGAGGGCTCGTGAATGTCAAAAATTTTGTGAGGTGCTTTTCTTAATTGCTTAGTAACTCGATCACTGGCTAGTCTTTCTTCTTCTTCTACATCTTCGATCTGTGAATGTCTGTGACTATATGAGAGAAGAGTGTCGAGTAGACCATTAATAGAGAATCCAAGGAAGTGAGGTGTCATTCTGCATTCAAAGCAATTTGTTTTCATGTCTTCAATTCCATGTGCTGATCTTAGTTTAAAAGATCATATATACTAGTTTTAGAGATAGATCCACGATTTGAAGTTTATGAGTTCCTACAGCGATCCCGAGTTAATAAAATAATAATTGAGTTCAGGGTCAACTATTAATTTCTTAATATATAGTATAGAATTTAGACAAAAACTATTGATTTCACGTGAACTCCTAGCTTACATGTCTCAAGAATGAGGCTTTCATCATATTATTTTGTTTGCTGATTTACCTTTTATCACATACCCTTTTGTTTTCTTTTTCTTAACTATTAAAGAGTAAGGGAAAAGAATCTTAATTATTTGAAGCGGTTTTAATTAAATAGATTTACTTGTTTAGTCACGAGCACAAGCGACACAGCAGCGCCTAATGTTACCCATTACGATATAAGGGATGCGAAGCTGATCGAGGACTTATAATTTATGGGTCGTCCTATGAGCTCAAGTACAAAGTAATAATTAAATTCGTAATCAAATATTTATGCATATTTACTAGATTTTTTAATACATATTTTATATTACGCTAGATCGGTAGATCCGCCTATGAATTAAGGGATGGGAATTTTTAGACAAACTATGATTAAAATTAGTTGTAAGAGGACTGCATGCATGGAAGCATTTGATCCAATTATAATTAATTCCGAGAATGGCGGTATGCATTCCATTACTAATTAACCAACTGGTCTCGATACCAGGAGAGCCTATAAAAGTGAATGTGCAAATCTTATTTTCATCTATTTAATAAATGCATGCATGCCTACTATATATGTTGCATTACACAATTAATCCATTGGCTTATGAATCATGCATTACTTTATATAAAGAAAGAAAAATCCAGAAACAAAGCAGTAGCAGTAGCAGCTATAAATAAAAGATGAAAAAGGAAAATAAACAATGAAAGAAAATTTAGAACTAAGAATAATGTGACTTGACATTATATTCAGCGTAGACTACGTACTTAGACCAACGGTCACATGAAGCTCTTATAATACTTTCTATAAACGTGAAAACATTTAAATCAAACTACAAATTCTACCTATACATATCCCCCGCGCCTTCCACTCCCTCCTCACACTCAACACTAAGCAAAAATACACTTTTCACTTCTCTTCACTAAGCTGACTTCTCTCTGTATTGATGTCTCTTCCCGATG
This sequence comes from Nicotiana attenuata, assembly GCF_001879085.1. Taxonomy (NCBI): domain Eukaryota; kingdom Viridiplantae; phylum Streptophyta; class Magnoliopsida; order Solanales; family Solanaceae; genus Nicotiana; species Nicotiana attenuata. The sequence goes on from NW_017675813.1 coordinate 50,369, forward strand.
ACACTACGTTAACTTTCTTGTAATTGTCACTCTTACTAATAAAAGTCGTGATCGACATTGGTTTTCTAGTGCGGTACTGATAATCCAGAGTCTAGCACAGTAAGTAGGCTTTTGGTTGGCAGAAAGTAATCACACAGACGTCGGTTGCTTTGCATCCTGCCATGGACAACTACAAAAGAAATCCACTAAAACCATGGAAGAAGGGCCCAGCAAGAGGAAAAGGGGGCCCACAAAATGCATTATGCGAATATCGAGGCGTTCGACAAAGAACATGGGGCAAATGGGTGGCAGAAATCAGAGAGCCTAAGAAGAGAACTAGGCTCTGGTTAGGATCTTTTGCAACAGCTGAAGAAGCTGCTATGGCTTATGATGAAGCAGCTAGGCGATTATATGGTCCTGATGCTTACCTTAATTTACCACACATGAGAGCTAATTTCAATCCATTAAATAAATCACAAAAGTTCAAATGGTTTTCCTCAACCAACTTTGTTTCATCATTCCCTAATTGTACTACTGGTTTGCTCAACTTAAGTGCTCAACCTAATGTTCATGTAATTCACCAAAGACTTCAAGAACTCAAGAAAATGGAAGCATCATCTTCAAGTTCATCAATCAGTGATCCCAAGAATGAAATATATAACTTTACTAAACAACCCCATTTGACAATTCCACAAACCAAGGAGAAAGAAGTTGAATTTTCGTCACAAAACAAATCAGTAGTTCAAGAAAAGCCTCAGATTGATCTGAATGAATTTCTTCAACAACTTGGAATATTGAAAAGAGATGATGATAAGGAAGATAAAAGTCATGATCATAGCATTAGTTGTTTTACAGAGTCAGAAGTTTCATTGAAAGATGATAGTTCAGTTGCTAATTTCTTTGCTGATGCAAGTTACAATTGGGATACATTGGGTGCAATAACAGGGATAGATGATCATGATCAGGCAGAAGAGACTAGTAGCTTTATTGATGCTTATAATGTGAATGATGAGCTTATGTTTCCTTCTTCAATATGGAACTTCTGAAAAAAATTGAGTTATTTTTGCAGACACCAGGGAAATCTCCTTTTCTGTATGGGTGCATGGGATTGAGAAGACTAATGTATAATGGATTAAGAGGATATTGTCTGATGTTAGTAGAAGATAGGTATAGACATATTGCACTAATATTATTATACCTACTAAAACTCTCATTGACAGTAATTTTTAAAAGATTTTATATTATATACATGGATCGTACAAAGAACTTTTTTACATGATCAGCGTTATTTAATCGATTATAAACGGCTATTTATTGAACTTCTAGGTTATTAAATTCACTTACTAATGGACAGTTTGGTGCACAAAGCATCCCGTGTTTACGCAGGGCTGGGGAAAGGGTCGCATTCCAGGAGGTGTGATGTAGGCAGTTTACCCTGATACAAGCATGAGTGGCTGATTCTACGGTTCAAACCCGTGACATAAAGGTTACACGAAAACAACATTATTAACTTCGCTTACTATAAAGAATTATATGTTATTGCATGTTATCTTAACGATATAATAATACGGTATTAAAGTATAGAAGTTAAAGTCTTTTGAAATGGAGCCTGCCCACAGGTTTGTAAAACAATTGCTAACGCATGAAGAAAGAGAAGCAATAGAATTCCTCATGGGTGCAATCAATGTGAGCCAATTACAAACATAATTTATTTTGAGATTTTTACATGCTTGGTCCCTTTCAAAAAATTATTCTCATAAATGATAGTAGGCTTTGTTTATTTCAAAAATAGCACATTTTTTTATTTTTTTAGCACTTTCACATTGATAATTCCATTAACTAAGGGATCCCTCTACATTAACACATTTTTTACTATATTTCTTTTTCTCTCGCTCTTATATAATTTCTTTGTTCTCTTCCATAAATAACACTTACCAAATATATCAAAGATTCTAAAAGAGAATATCTCAAAAATAATTCCCTCTGCACAATGAGAATTTCAATATTTTTTTCTTTTTTGAGTTTTAAACTTTTTTCTGTTCAATTTTATTTTAACTCAAAATATACCTTTAATATATTTCAAATATATTATATTGTGATAATTTACAATGTAAATATTCCATCAATATGTCATATATATATATATTTTATATGTATTTATACCACATATATAACTTATATATATACACTGTAATACATTATTATATTGATATTATTCAAAGTATATTGCTAGCATATATCTTACATAATTTAATCTAAAATATTAACATGCCACTAATATGTATATAGAAGAAAATAAATATGTCACATATACTATTTATATATGGATAATTTATACAAATATGCATGTTATATTAGTGCAAAATATAAATGGTATATTAATAATATCTATTTAAATATAAATAAGTGTATAAATAACATATGCATATATACATGATTTTTCCTACAAAAATACATGATTTATAATATACCACAAACATACATTATATTTTTATTCACGAAATATATGTATTTTATTTCATTGGAATATACATATAAATAATTTTGCTAGGATTAAGTTGAATAAAAAGGTCCATGTATAAAAAGGAAAAAATTTGTTATGGAATGGATCGATGATACATATTTATATATAAAGACGTATATAAACAACATATGCATATATACATGAATTGTCCTAAAAAATATATGATTTATAATGTTGTAGGCATATGAATTTTATTGAAATTAAATTCATAAAATAATTTGAATTATATTTTAAATTCAAGATATATTAGTTCAAATAAATTTATTGGGCTATTATAATTGAATTAATTATATAAGTCCAACATGTCACTATCTTTTAGTAGTAATTAGCCATCTATAGATATCGTTTGCTATATTACGGATTATAAATACCTTTTCTGTGGTTATAGATGTATTTGATGTATTTAAGCTATTGTATTCATGAATACAGTAGCAAAAATAGGCGTGAATTAGGGAAGTCCAGCTAATCAGTTGTTGTATTCAAGTGTATTCGACTGTATTCATGGAGTGAAACATGTGATTACAGCTGGACAGATTATTGTATTCGACTGTATTCACGGCGTGAAATAGGGGATTACACTGTTTTTAAAATGGAAAGTGAATCAATTAACATAATAGACTCCTAATATAACTCAACAAACTCAATTATAACACACAAAATTTGTATTTTTCAGTTATAAAAAAGATTCTCAACCGCAAAATACCCCAAAAATATAGCAATCTTCAGAGAAATTATATAATACATCTGAATACATAAATTATATTAATTAAAAAAAATATATGAATACATTCATGGCATATAGCGAGACAATGGATACAATGAAATAGATAGAATACAGAGGGATGCATTAAAATACAATGAGAAAAAAAGATACTGAATACAATGAAATACATGGAATACAACGAGATACATTGAATTACAATGAAAAAAAAGGTAGTGAATACAATGAAATACATAGAAATACAGCGAGATACATTGAAATGCTCTTAAAAAAAAGGTAACAGAATCTTCAAATTGCTCAACCCCAAACTTCAGACGACCTATTTTAGTCGACAATTTTCCGACGACCCATCGGATTCCGACCATGATTCCATAAGCAGCGATGAGAGAAAGAAGAAGAAAACGAGAAAAATTGCTGAAGAAGAAATCGCTGAAGAAGAATTCGCTGAAGAAGAAATTCAGCAGTCAATTCGCTGACTGCTCAATTCGCTGAAGAAGAAATTCGCCGAAGAAGAAACATACTGGAGTTGACTCCTTATTCATGTCCACGAAACTTTGGGAGAAAAAGAGAGTTAGATATTAGAGGAAGAGGTCCACGAAACTTTGGGAGAATGGGATGTATCAAAGTAGAGAGAGAAAGAAAAAAGTTTAACTGATTAGCGTATTTAGTGGCTTAGGGCTAGTAGTAAACCAAAATTAGGAATTTTGCTATAAACTTTAAAAGGTATCTATTGAATATAATTTTTTTAAATTGTATTTATTTAAAATAAATAAGGTGTTAACCTTTGCTACAGGAGATAAAAATTCCATAAAATTAAGAACGAAGAGAGTAAATATTAACACCCTATTCCATAAATCGCACACCCTTATTTTTTCTCTCTTCGTAAAAGATACTCCCCTAGCTTCTGGAAATGATGACCCGATTTTTTTTTTAATACTTTTTAAATATTCCAATTGACGACCTGTTTTTTCTAAATAGAAATTTCACGTGGGTGGTGGCTACTTCAAATCGTGACCTGATTTTTTTTTTCAAAAAAGAAAAAAAAAAAGAATCTCGTAGGTCGCTACTTGAAGCAACGACCTGTTTTTTTCCAAAAAAAGAATTTTAATTGATTTCAAAAGCAACCTGATATATATATTATGAAACAGTATTTTTTTTAGTTTTTTTTATAAATAACTTTTCTTTAAAGTGTCATTTCGCCCCATAAAGATCTCTTATTTCTTAATTTGGAGTGGTAGAGTTATCCGGAACTTATGATAATAGGAGATAACAAATACCTGATAAAACAATCATGATGGGTATAAACTGACCGAATATCAGTTTATACTGTAGTGTGCACAATCTAACGTGAAAACCGGGACCGATACTGTAGTGTGCACTTTTGCATGGTGAAATTATAAAAAGTCATACTTACAAGTGATAATTGAAAATTAATTATAGTTTTTAAAATAATTAAAATTTAGCCACATTTTATATAAAAATAAATCTGAACAAAAATACTGTGCAAAATCCGAAAAATATTCCAGCATGATATACTGGAGTTCCAGTATAATATATCGGTCCAGCATAATATGTTGGAAGTCCATACACAAGTGCTCCAATCTCCACTATATTATGCTGGAACTTTCTGTGTGTTGGAGTTCCAACATAATATGCTGGAAGTTCATACACATGTGCACCAATCTCCAATATATTATGCTGGAACTTTCCGTGTGTTGGAGTACAGCATAATATGCTGGAAGTTCATACACATGTGCACCAATCTCCAATATATTATGCTGGAACTTTCCGTGTTGCAGAAAAATAGTGGCTATTTTTCAATGACTTTGCAAATGTTGACTATTTTTCAATTACCAACCCGAAAACTGGCTAGCCCGTGCTATTTTCACCTTTTGTATGTACTATTAAGTCAAATCACAATGGGTCACCAGTATTTGATAAGTTCTGAATTGACTCATTAAATCCCTAACTAAATATGACTATGTAATTAACTTCCTTAAAACTTAGCATTTATTAGCTCTATTCTTTGCACTTATTGTTCATTGAAGCTTTTGACGGCCTTGAATACAAGCCTTAATCCATTTTATTGATCAGTTCACCTAAAAACAAATCACTTTTTATAAACTCAAAAAAGCAAAAATTGTTTTTTTCAATATATTTCAAAAACATATAGTCAATAACTAAAGAAAAAACTTAATCAAATAGTCATTATAGTTACAATTAAATGATTTCAACTTTAAATGACAAACGTAAAGGATCAAAGGAGTAGGAAGGAATTTTTACCTCCTATAGCAAAGGTTAACACCTTATTTATTTTAAATAAATACCATTTAAAAAAATTATATTCTATAGATACTTTTTAAGGTTTATAGCAAAATATTTAAATATGGTTACCTCCTAACCCTAAGCCACTAAATACGTTAATCAGTTACATTGGGTTGTTTCATTGGGCCACATAACTAAAATCATTATCTTTTTTTCATTGTAATTCAATGTATCTCGTTGTATTCCATGTATTTCATTGTATTCGCTGTCTTTTTTTCTCATTGTATTTCAATGTATCCCGCTGTATTCTATGTATTTCATTGTATTCACTCTCTCGCTATATGCCATGAATGTATTCATAAGTTTTTTTTAATTAATATAATTTATGTATTCAGATGTATTATTTAATTTCTCTGACGATTGCTATATTTTTGGGGTATTTTTCGGTTGAGAATCTTTTTTATAACTGAAAATACAAATTTTGTGTGTGATAATTGAGTTTGTTGAGTTATATTAGGAGTCTATTATGTTAATTGATTCACTTTCCATTTTAAAAACAGTGTAATCCCCTATTTCACGCCGTGAATACAGTCGAATACAATAATCTGTCCAGCTGTAATCCCATGTTTCACTCCATGAATACAATCAAATACACTCGAATACAACAACTGATTAGCTGGACTTCCCTGATTCACGCCTATTTTTGCTACTGTATTCATGAATACAATAGCTTAAATACATCAAATACATCTTATAACCACATAAAAGGTATCTATAATC
>NW_017675813.1:58584-59241 GCF_001879085.1 Nicotiana attenuata
TGGGTTTAGGGACTTTAAAAGATCATCACGAGATAAATTAGAGAAATTTTCATAAGCACCATCTTTTAGTAGTAATTAGCCATCTATAGATACCACTTGCTATATTACGGATTATAGATACATTTTCTGTGGTTATAAGATGTATTTGATGTATTTAAGCTATTGTATTCATGAATACAATAGCAAAAATAGGCGTGAATAAGGGAAGTCCAGCTAATCAGTTGTTGTATTCGAGTGTATTTGACTGTATTCATGGAGTGAAACATGGGATTACAGCTGGACAGATTATTGTATTCGACTGTATTCACGGCGTGAAATAGGGGATTACACTGTTTTTAAAACGGAAAGTGAATCAATTAACATAATAGACTCCTAATATAACTCAACAAACTCAATTATAACACACAAATTTTGTATTTTTCAGTTATAAAAAGATTCTCAACCGCAAAATACCCCAAAAATATAGCAATCTTCAGAGAAATTATATAATACATCTGAATACATAAATTATATTAATTAAAAAAAATATATGAATACATTCATGGCATATAGCGAGACAATGGATACAATGAAATAGATAGAATACAGAGGGATGCATTAAAATACAATGAGAAAAAAAGATACTGAATACAATGAAATACATGGAATACAACGAGA
>NW_017675814.1:0-5526 GCF_001879085.1 Nicotiana attenuata
TGTTTAGGTCGGGTTTTAGATCAAAGTGCAAGTTTCGAAAGTTTTAGTTTAACTTAGGCTTGAATCCGTGGTAATTCGATGATTTTGGTGTTTATGATAGTGTTTTTATGTTACGAGCAAGTTTGAATGAAGTAATAGAACGTATCTGTGCATTTGGTTGAGGTCCCGAGGGCCTCGGGGTGAATTCGGGTGGTTAAACGAGAGTTTTGAGGTGTATTGCAGGTCAGATTTTGCTGTCATCTGGTGTTTCCGCTTCTGCGAAAATGGACCGCAGAAGCGGTACCGCAGAAGCGGGTACGTGGTCGCAGAAGCGGTCGTTGGCCGGCTAGGGAAATTCCGCAGAAGCGGAAGGTGGCTCGCACCAGCGGGTCCGCATAAGCGGACACTGTACCGCAGAAGCGATTTTGAGGGAACCGCAGAAGCGGACTTCGCGTCGCATAAGCGAAGTCCGGGTCTAAGTGAAGATCGCAAAAGCGGAATTGTGGCCGCAGAAGCGGTCCCGCATAAGCGAAAGCGGGACCGCAAAAGCGAAAACTGGACTGGGCGACAGAAGGGTTTTAAAATAATATTTCATCCGCGACCCTTTCATATTTTTCCTCCATTGTTGACGTTCTTAAGAGCTTTGAACAAGGAAATTCGAGGGTTTTGACTGAGAATCACTTGGAGGTAAGTTCCTTGGCCTAAGTATTCGAATCTATGGTAGAAATTACATGTAAGTTTTAGAAAATTCATCAAAAACGGGTCAAGCTAGGGCTTGAAAAGTTATGATGTAAAAACGGATTTTTGAAAGGGCATTTGAGCTCCGTTTTCGGTAAACTTTATATGCACGGACTCGTGGCGAGACGAGGAATCCGTTGGTGTGATTTTCGGAATTTTTTGAGAAGTAGGCCCGGGGCTCGGGTTTTACCAACTTCGTGAATTTTAGTACTTTTCGAGTATTTTTGATTGGGTTATGTTTCTTTAACCCATATTTATGTATTCGTTGTGATTTTGACTAGATTCGACACGCGAGGAGGTCGATATGAAAGGAAAAGGCATTGCGGACCATTCTACGGCCGGATAGAGTTGAGTAGTTGGTGTATATGATGGCCTGAGGGTTTGAAACCCCGGCTTATCACATTGTGACGCTATTGTATGGCGTGACTCGCACCCCATGGCAGGTGCGGGATTGGTTATGACTGGGGATTGAGACTTAGTCCATCCCGAACAAGAATGTTTCTATATTGGCGACTGATACGCACCCTGTATTGAATATATCTGGGCTTATTGCTGTGTTTGGGGCCTTGTGCCAATCTGTAGCATCCTTAGAGGATGAATGTCATTGTGATAGCATGCTTTGTGTAATCATTGATCTCAGTCCTGTGTTTGATCACTGTTATGAAATGCTAAGCCACTTTTCCTGAAGTTAAATATCTAAAGTATATTCTTCTTAATAAATTGGAAATTGGGAAATTAATTGAATCTGTTACGTGACTCATATGCATGTTGTGGACTGAGTATGGATCGGGCTGCACGCCGCAGCGAATGGTATGATTATATTGCGCTTGGGCTAAAGGAGCCCCTCCGGAGTCTGTACACACCCCCAGTGAGCGCCGTCGATGTTAAATGGATCGGACTACGCGCCGTAGCGGTCATGTGCATTGCATTGCATCCTTACATTATACTTGACTGATATATTTGAAGTTGTTTTGCTGTTAGTTCGTAGTTAGGTGTTGGACTGTTAGTTTTAGCTTTGCTTTGTGGCATTTCGTGGATTTCTTATCTTCAGACATTTTATATGCTTATTACTCACTGAGTCGGTAGTACTCACCCCTACTCCCTGCACCTTGTGTGCAGATTCAGGTGCACCGGAGGCTTAGCTGAGCAGTCTTTGTTTCCCAGAGCTTATCAGAGTTGTTGAGGTAGCTGCTTGACGTTCGCAGGACCTGACTACTCTTCCTATTTCAGTTTTATTTATATATACATTTCCAGACTTGAGTATTTCCGTTCAGATATGGTTATTCAGATTGTTTTAGAGGCTCTAGACTCGTGACCCCAGATCTTTTGGGAGTGTTTATATCTGACTTCGTATTTTCTCAGTATTATTCTTCGATAAACATTGGATTATTATTCTAAAACTATTATATTCTCTTTTGATTGTCGGTTTTGAGGTTTACGGTTGATTTGGGAACGACTGTGGTCAGGCTTGCCTAGCAATTGTGTTGGGCGCCATCACGACCGGGTTTGGGGTCGTGACACACCTGTCCTAGACGGACCCAACCCCTGTGTTGAGTCCCCTAAGCCAAAATGCATGTGATGCAAACAAGCGCTCCTACTAGGGATCCGGCATGAGGCTGTGTTCTTCTAGGTTTAAAAAACCTGGGTTTTTGGTCTAGACTTGAGGTACCCGAGCGGACAACTGGGGCCGAGGAGGGGGCGACGTACCGGGAGCACTAAAGTCTGCCTGGCCTTGTCGCTTGCCCAGCCTCGCTCTATTTGGTATAATTTCTACAGAAAAGTGGGCTACGCGAACGTATGCACCATTTTCGGAAGACTCAGATGGGGTGGCGTAAAAAGGCAATTCTATACAATTCAACAATATTAAAGCGGTAAACAGATAGCATTTAGCATAAAGGTTCACAAAATACAATAATATCAACAATAAATAAGCCAAGTAAAAATCATAAAACAAGCTCGAATTCTTGAACCCTGAACAAGAGTTCTGGGTTCTTGTTCCCAGCAGAGTCGCCAGAGCTGTCACACCTCCTTTTTCGCTACTACACCCCGTGAAGGGTATAATAAAGGGAGTTTTTCCAATTAAAGGACAATCGAAATGGGATTCGTTTATTAAGAGATTCAGAGTCGCCACTTGGGAGATTTATGGTGTCCCAAGTCACCGGTTTGAATCCCGAACCGAGGAAAAGGTTTGACTCTGTATACAGTCTGCGAATCAAAAATCCGGGTAAGGAATTCTGTTAACCCGGGAGAAGGTGTTAGGCACTCCTGAGTTCCGTGGTTCTAGCACGATCGCTTTGATCATACTTGGCTCACACAATTATTAAATTACTGATTTTAAAACCTATGTGCATTTACTTCTTTCACCGCTTTTAATTAAAAAATTATCTTGGAACGGGTTACGCGTACGTATACCCGCTTGTTTGGCGCGTCAAAAATCATGTCACGCGAACGTGTCCACAATTAATAACGCTTTATTATTATTAAGAAAGTTTGGGCCGAAGTTGCGCGAACGCATACTCCGGTTTGACTCAGGGAGATATGACAGTGACTCAGTATGAGTTGAGGTTTACACAGCTAGCTCGACATGCTACGTGGATGATCCCGACAGATCGCGAGAGGATCAGGAGGTTTGTGGATGGCCTCAACTATCCGATCCGCAAATTGATGACTAGAGAAAAGGCTATAGCAGTTACATTTGAGGAGGTAGTTGATGCGGCTCGTCAGATTGAGACAGATCATCGTTGGGAGCGTGAGGAGAGGGAGGCTAAGAGGCCTCGAGGTTCAGGTAGTTTCAGTGGTGCTCCGTCTAGGGGCCAGTTCCAGCGCAGCAGAGGTCGTTCCTTCAGACCTCCTCAGTCAGGTCGTTCAGAGTCCAGTGGGGCTTCGTCAGGCCGTGGTCATCAGGGTCATTAGCAGAGCCAGCCTGCACTGAGTGCCCTTCCAGCCCAGAGCTCTGCTCCTGCTTCTTCAGCCCAGGGTTCATCTGCAGCGAGGGGTTCCCATCAGTCCCCTTCTCCAGCTCCAGGTCGTTGCTACGAGTGCGGTGAGTTGGGTCATATGAGGAGACAGTGTCCCCGGTTCCGTAGTAGACAGTCTCAGCAGAGGGATCAGCCCTCATCTTCTGCTCCTGTTTCTTCAGCACCCACTCAGTCAGCTAGGAGTGGAGGTCAGGTAGCCAGAGGTCACCCCAGGGGTGAGGACCGTACTGGCGGTGGTCAGGCTCGATTCTATGCTCTTCCAGATAGGAGAGACGCCAGTGCATCAGATGCAGTCATCACAAGTATTATCTCAGTCTGCCACAGGGATGCCTCTGTCTTGTTTGATCCCGGATCTACCTACTCCTATGTATCTTCATATTTTGCTCATCACTTGGGTACGACCCGTGGTTGTCTTGCCTTGCCTGTGCATGTATCTACCCCGGTGGGTAATACTGTTATTGTGGATCACGTATATCGATCCTGTCTTGTTACTATTGGGGGTCTGGAGACCCGAGTTGACTTGTTATTATTGGGCATGGTGGATTTCGACGTGATTCTGGGTATGGATTGGTTATCTCCGTACCATGCTATTCTGGACTGTCATGCCAAGACAGTTACGTTGGCTATTCCGGATATTCCGAGGATCGAGTGGCGAGGCGTGACTGACTATGTACCCGGCAGGGTGATTTCCTTCCTAAAAGCCCAACGGATGGTTGGGAAGGGTTGTTTGTCGTACTTGGCTTTCATTAGAGATGTTGGAGCTGAGACTCCTAGTCTTGATTCGGTTCCCGTTGTGAGGGATTTCCCTTATGTGTTTCCAGCGGACCTGCCGGGCATGCCGCCGGACAGGGACATTGATTTTTCGGTATTGATCTGGTACCGGGCACTCAGCCTATCTCTATCCCTCCCTATCGTATGGCACCAGCGGAGTTAAAAGAGTTAAAGGAACAGCTTCAGGAACTCCTAGATAAAGGGTTTATTCGCCCGAGTGTGTCACCTTGGGGTGCACCACTGTTATTTGTAAAGAAGAAGGATGGCACAATGAGAATGTGCATTGATTACAGACAGCTGAACAAGGTGACAGTGAAGAACAAGTACCTATTGAGGATTTGTTTGATCAGCTTCAGGGAGCAAGGGTATTCTCTAAGGTTGACCTTCGATCGGGCTATCACCAGCTGAAGATTAGGGATTCAGACATTACGAAAACGGCTTTCAGGACGAGATACGGGCACTACGAATTTCTAGTGATGTCCTTCGGGCTGACTAATGCCCCAGCCGCATTCATGCACTTGATGAACAGTGTATTTCGGCCGTATCTCGATTCTTTTGTGATCGTGTTTATTGATGATATTTTGGTGTACTCGCGTAGCCAGGAGGAGCCCGCGCAGCACCTGAGGGTGGTATTACAGAGATTGAGAGAGGAGAAGCTTTATGCGAAGTTCTCTAAGTGTGAGTTCTGGCTTAGTACTGTGACTTTTCTGGGACACGTGGTGTCCAGTGATGGTATTCAGGTTGACCCAAAGAAGATCGAGGTGGTGCAGAGTTGGCCCAGACCGTCCTCAGCTACTGAGATCCGAAGTTTCCTCGGGTTGGGGGGTTATTACCGCATGTTCGTTCAGGGCTTTTCATCTATTGCTTCGCCTTTGACGAAGTTGACACAGAAGAATGCTCCATTTGTGTGGTCGGATGAATGCGAGGAGAGCTTCCAGAAGCTCAAGTCGGCCTTGACCACAGCTCCGGTACTAGTATTGCCATCAGCTTCAGGTTCTTACACGGTGTATTGTGATGCTTCGAGAGTTGGGATCGGTTGTGTATTGATGCAGGAGGGTAG
>NW_017675814.1:5540-8338 GCF_001879085.1 Nicotiana attenuata
ATCTAACACAATGTGAAAAAAATGCTTGGAGTGAGGACCAATCGCGCTCAACTACATGAACATTGGGACTGTCTACATTCTCAACACTAATGACAATAGAGTCAACTAAATATGTATCCTCAATATCCTTGGTTGACTCCAGTATCTCTTCTACAACATCGACATCCTCAAAATCTAGTGCGATTGATTGTTGGTGTTCTACTCTAGCCTCCTCCTCTAGCTCATCAGTTTCTGTATCCAATTCACGCTCTTCTTGGATACTATTCACAATATTGGCTTGTTGAGCATTAAAAACTTCAACCAGTTGACTCAAGTGATTTTTCAAGTTGTGAATACTTTCCTCCTTCCTTTCTATCCGCAGTAGTAATTTACTCTGTTGTTCAAAAATGCACTTTAACATATCTTCGAGCTTCTTTAGGTCAGCTTCCCTAGGTTCTTTGTTCCTATTAACTTCACCAGAAAAAGAAGAACTGTCAAAGTAAGGGGTTGGGGGAAGGTAAGAAATATAAGCACAACCGTGAAAGTGACCATCTTGACCACCACACATATCACACACATTCCACACATAAGATTGAGTTGGTGCACAAAACTCGCTCTCAGGAATATTTTGATAATTTTGCCCTGGGTGGTTTCTTTCACAATATGCATAAGGAGAATTAAAAGTAGAATTACCAACATCAAAATTCTCATAATTCCATGATGCCATATTTTTCAAATAAACAAATAAAACTATTAAAAAAATCAAATAATAAAATAAAAGTTCAAACTTGAAACCTAGCAATATGTACACCTACAACTACACCGTTAGTTCCCCGGCAACGGCGCCAAAATTTGATCACGCCCAACTATGCCTTATAAAAAGGACTAAGCGGTCGTTGCAAATATAATCCGGTTTACAAGTCCGGAGTCGAATCCCACAGAGAACTAAGGCTTAGCTATAGTAGTTCAATATCGCTAAGAAACACAAGTCCAAATAATTTTTTAATTATAAAGATTATAATATTTATTTTTATCTAATTAACTAACAAATCTAGAAAGCCGTAAAACTATCAATTAACAAGGATAAGGATTGGAGTCAAGATTAAGGAGGTCTAGAGTTATGATTTCCCCAATTGTCGGACCCCGCTACGTTTTCTATAAATTCGCCAAATTATTCTCTACCGATCATGAGCGCTCTGACTGTCGTAACTCTTTCCCGAGTAATTACCACAATTTACTAGACGCACTCTCCCGAGTTACGCTAGCTGGCTTTGTTTATTACAGCTCACTTTAGATTGCACCCAAGGCTTCGTTATCCCTAATCCCGCCTTTAAACCCGCAGTTCTAGATCCCTCTTATACTTTGGGAGTGATGTTGTTCAACAACTACCTAAATATGCACTCTCTCCCGAGTTATGCACACTAAATAGGCACAGCTAATTGAGGATCCTGCCAATTAACTACAACAAACACGTAGTTGAACAAATAGAGAAAATACTACGGCTCAATTATATAAAATAACAAGAATTTATCCTACAAAAGGTTCCATCAAAACCCTAGATAACAAATTAGCTATTCATATTAGCATGTAAAACTACAATACTAAAAGTCATAACCAACAATGAAAAATAGGAAGAGGAAGGAAGAACTTGTAGAAGAATTCCCCGCCTTGCTCCTAGCATGTTCTTGCCTCCAAGGGTGTTGTCTAACCCTAAAGTAGTGTCTCCTTCCTCAAAGTGGTGTTTTAGGATGTATTTATATGACCTAGGGTTGATGAGGGGCGGAATTCTTCAATCCAACTTCGGATGGGAGAGCTGGAATCCGCGTCTGCCTTCGCGTCTAGACGCGGACTTTGACGCGGATCCGCGTCTGCCTTCGCGTCTATACGCGTACTTTGACGCGGATGCAGCTTTTGAAATTCTTCCATTTCGCGAAGCGCTCCGTGCCTTTGCTTCGCTTCGCTGTTTTGTGCCTTAATTTTTCTCCTTTTTCGCGTCCGACTTCGTGCCACGCACGAGAGTAGACGAGCTCCCACTCCTTTAATTTCTTCTTTTTGTGTCGAATTGTCATCTTTTGATCATTTATCATCCAAACTCGTTCCTACACATAAGAAACACATAATGAGTATATTTCACTTCGAAAATCATGTAATCTCCCGCGACACACACAAGAATTAATATGCAAACATACTCAAGAATATGCACTTTTCATCATTTATCAATCACTTTAAACAACAGTTTAGCAAATTTAACTAAGGGTAATTAAGGTTAAACTAACACTGGATCTAAGCTAAACATTAATGACCAAAATTAACAAATGACCTCAATTAAACAAATTGGTTAAGCACATTCTGAACACAAGAGGAAGAAAGAAAAAAGAAGAAAGAAAGAAAGAAAAACAAAGAGAAAAGAGATACCTATCGAGCACCTAGAGTAGGAAAACAAGGATGGCTGACTTGAACGGACTCCGGCATTCTTCGAGATGATCCAAAACTAGTATTAATCGAATGTTCTTGTTGAGAACAAACGATTAACACAAATTTTAGGTCGAATCGATCTTGGGAACCTTGAAAGAATCAAACAAAGGAAATTAGAGTTTCTGGCAATTTTAGATCTGAAATTTGACGAGTTTGGCGGGGATTTTGGGGAAATTGGTAAAGGGTTACGATTTAAGGGGTGTGAGGATCATGTGCTGTTAATTTGGGGTGGTTTGGAGTAGTGACGCCGCCGTAGAGCGATTTTCGGCGGCGGTTTTGAAGGGGAATGAGAGATGAGGAGGGAAAATGGGGGTCGGTCTCTAGGGTTTGGGGTGGGGGGGTGG
>NW_017675814.1:8358-22043 GCF_001879085.1 Nicotiana attenuata
GTTTAGGAAGGGAATGAGAGATGAGGGAAGGAAAGGTGGGGTCGGTCTCGTTAGGGGTTTGGGGTGGGGGGTGGGGACCTTCCAACACTTATAAGGGGTGTGGAGAGTAGTTCAGGGCCGTAGGATCAAGGGAAATCGAGGGGTAGGATTGTTTGAGGCAAAACGTGGTCGTTTTGGGTTAGTAGTGGGGCTGGACCGGGTAAAGGGGAATGGGCTGGGGTGGATTAGGGGTTAAAGCAACTGGGCCACTTGAAATCTAGCCAAAACAGTCCTTTTTCCTTTTCTTTGTTTTTCTTTCTTTTTCTTTGATTTTAGAATTTTAATTTCATTAATTAAAATCATAAACAAGCTAAATAAAATCCAAATTTAGACTCAAACTTAATCTATTTTTTAATATTAATCTTAATTTATTTTATATTAACTTAACACTAAATAGTTAAAACTTAAAAGCTAAAATGTAAACATAACCGTTGTATTTTTGTAATTTTTGTTTAATAAACAACTTAAATCCTAAAAATACAAATAAAAACCTAAAATGCAATGCTTGAAATTTTTGACATTTTGTGGTATTTTCTTATAATTTTAATATATTAAATATGCAACTAAATGCAAACAACAATTAACAAGAAATTCCAAAAAGTTCTATAAAAATAAAAATAATTAGAAAAATCTATTTTTATGAATTTTGTAGAAGTATATTTAGTCGGGCAAAAATCAGGTGCTCACATTCGAAACTATTTAGATTTGGTCGACATAAATGTGTATAGAATTTGTATATTTTTGTATATAACATAAAGAAATGTATATATATACAAAAATATATAATTTTCGGCTATTATTGTAAGAGCGACTATACAGTATTTTTTTTCCCATTATTGTTGTAGGAACAGGAACTATTTGGATTTAAGTTGTGAACAAAAGTGTTTGCTACCTCTGTGATGACCCAAAAGGTCATCACTCGTTTTGAAAATAAATTCCGTGATCCGAGGCCCTAAAACCTCCCTTTTGTTTTACCTCGATTTGCGTGCGCAGTCCGGACGTGTATCCGAAAAGCCATTATGTGAAAATCTGTGAAAAATAATAAATTTTGATTTTAAAATGAATTTAGGTTGACTTTGGTCAACATTTTGGGTAAACGGACCCGGACCCGTGATTTGACGGTCCCGGAGGGTCCGTAGGAAAATATGGGACTTGGGCGTATGCCCGAAATCGAATTCCGAGGTCCCAAGCCTGAGAAATGAATTTTTGAAGAAAATTGTTTAACTGAAATTCTTAGAGTCTTCGGAAATTTGAATGTAATTGAATTTGATGGTATCGGGTCCGTATTTTGGTTCCAGAGCCCGGTACAGGTCTTATATGTGATTTAAGTTGAGCCTGTAAAATTTGGTAAGCAACGGACTTGAAATGACGTGAATCTGACCTTATTTGAGGAAATTGGAAAATTTTTGATGTTCTTAAGTGATTTATTGAATTTGAGGCTTAATTCATAGTTATTGATGTTATTTTGATGATTTGATTGCACGAGCAAGTTCGTATGTTGTTTTTGGACTTGCTTGCATGTTTGGTTTGGAGCCCCGAGGGCTCGGGAGAGTTTTGGATAGGCCACGGAGTGGATTTAAACTTAGAAAAAAAATAGATGTTGCAGGTTCAGAGGAGTTGCAGGTCTCTGAACCTAACTTCGCGGTCCGCAGAGCTTTCTCGCGACCGCGGTGGGATTTATGCGATCTACGGAATGGCAAGGCCAAGCCTCTGCGGCCGCGCTCGATATTTTGCGGTCCGCGGTTAAGCTCTGTTGTCGCAACCCCTTTTTATGCGGCCCGCGGTGAAGGTCTGAGAGGAATATATAAACGGGACTTTTCAGTTATTTTACCATTTTCAAAAACCTAAAACATAAAGGGCAATTTTTCAAGCACTCTTTCTTTCCCCAAAAAACAAGTAAGTGATTTAAACTCATTTCTTTCACTTCTTAACTTCTTTTTACAAGATTTCATCCTAGAATCTAGGGTTTTCATGGTGGAATTGAGAATTTAGGGTAAAACCTAAGAATATTGAAATTTGGGGATTTAGACCTCAAATTGAGGTCGGATTCCAAAGCCAATTATATGTCCGGGCTCGGGGGTGAATGGGTAATCGGATTTTGGTTCGAACCTCGGGTTTTGACCATGTGGGCCCGGGGTCGATTTTTGACTTTTTGGGAAAAACATTAGAAAATGTATTTTCATGCGTTGGAATTGATTCATTTAACATTTATTGATATAGTCAAGTAACTTGTGGATAGATACAAGTGAATTGGTGGTGGAATCAAGGGGTAAAACGATAGTTGAGGCTCGAATTGTGTTCGTGGCATCGAGGTAAGTGTTTGGTCTAACCTTAGCTTGAGGGATTAGGAGTCGTGTCCTATTTCCTATGTGTTAATTGTTGAGTACGACGTATAGGCATGGTGACGAGTATCTATATGTTGGTGTCAAACATGCCCGTGAGTCTTATATTATGATTAATGTGACTCCGTTTTGTATTGTTCATGCCTTATGTGGTATTCCTATTGTTGAACAAGGCTTGTGGAAGTAAATTGGGTAATTGAACATTTAAGAGCGTTGGCTCAAGTTGTGAATTAATTTGTGAAAGTATCATTGGTATTTGAACATTGTAGAGCATTGGCTCAAGTTGTGAATCGAATTGTGAAAGTATCATTGGTAATTAAGCATGGTAGAGCGTTGGCTCAAGTTGTAAATTGAGTTGTTAAGTAAATGTGAAAAAGAGAAGAGAATTATGATATTGTCTCCCTTGCCGGGATGTTGTTGCTTTTAATATTGTTCCCTTGCCAGGATGTTGTTGCTTTTAATATTGTTCCCTTGCCGGGATGTCTTTGCTTTTGATACTGTTCCCTTGCCGGGATTTTCATTGTGAATTTATTGTGATTCTATTTAATTCCTTTCCCTTATTATTTTTTATTGTTGTTTGGATGAGGAAGAGTGTTAAAGCACGAAGGGTGATTCCGTGCATTGTTTTGGTGAGAGAGTGTTAAAGAACGAAGGGTGATGCCGTGACGAAGGGTGATGCCGTGCCGCACGATGTACCATTCCATGCCTTTATATGAGTGATAATGCACGAAGGATCATTCCGTGCCATGATTATGTGAGGTAAAAGCACGAAGGGTGATGTCGTGCCGATTATATTGATTCTTATGGTGAGGAAGAGAGTAAAAGCACGAAGGGTGATGCCGTCCACTTGTCCTTTATTTTCCTGATTCTTGTTAATAATTGAGTTATGATGTTCTTTACGTTTATTTACTGGTTTTCTGTGGTTTCTTGATTTTATTGTGTTGTTATTGATTCCCTTACCCAAATTGCTTTGTGATTGTTGTTTGGGTGAGGAAGAGTGTAAAGCACGAAGGGTGATGCCGTGCATAATATTTGTGAGAGAGTGTAAAGCACGAAGGGTGATGTCGTGAATGATATCCGTGAGAGAGTGTAAAGCACGAAGGGGGATGCCGTGCACTTGTCTTCGATTTCCTAATTCTTGCCGATAATTTAGTTATAGTGTTCTTTACATTTATCTATTGGATTTCCGTTGTTACTTGATATTTCCCCGCAGCATGTTTCCCCTTCCTATCTTTAATTGTAAAGTTTTGCCTTTATTTTCCGTTGTACATGATTTAACTGCACAGGTTTATTTGATAGTCTGGTCCTAGCCTCGTCACTACTTCGCCGGGGTCAGGCCATGCACTTACCAGCACATGGGGTCGGTTGTGCTAATACTACACTCTGCACTCTTTTGTGCAGATCCCGATACTGTAGTTTTCGGACCGCAGTGAGGTTGCTGCTTCCATTTCACCAGGCAACCCGAGGTAGTCCTGCACGCGTCCGCAGGCCTTGGCGTCTCCTTCTATCCCTTCATTCTTTTTCTTTTATGTATTTCAGAGACAACATTGTATTTATCTTTCGGACCCATTATTTGTAGTATTCTTAGACAGTCTGTGAAATTGTGACACTAGTCCTGGGTAGTCTATGTTTAAGGAATTGTATTGGTAATATTTTAATGGTTATAATTTGTTCCTCCGCTCATTTAATTCCGCTGATTACATAATGTTGATTTATAACTGTTAAAGGATTAAAAAAGAGAAGAAGGTAAATATTTGAAATAATTGGCTTGCCTAGCTCTCACTAGTAGGCGCCATCACGACTCCAGATGGTGGAAAATCCAGGTCGTGACAAGTTGGTATCAGAGCTCTAGGTTACTTAGGTCTCACAATTCACGGATAAGCTTAGTAGAGTCTGAGAGATCGGTACGGAGACGTCTGTATTTATCCCCCAGAGGCTACAGAGTTAGGAAAAACTTCACAACTATTCTTTCCTATGGTGCGATTTTGTTCTCTCAATGCTAAATTGAAACCTCTACTCTTGTTCTTTCGCGAAAGGCGAGGTCACGTATCGCTTCTTCAGCCGAGCAGCCGCACAGACCGATGATGGATCAGCTATGTCTTTGGAGGCTTTGTGGAGGTTGGATAGGTTTCACCAAGCTCTTCACTACTACTCTTGGTGGTACATCTTCTAAGGATCCCCAGGATTATTTAGACAGCTGTCATGAGGTTCTCAGTAACATGGGGATAGTGGAGACCAATGGGGTTGACTTTGCTGCTTTTCGCTTATCTGGATCCGCCAAGACTTGGTGGAGAGATTATTGTTTGGCTAGACCAGCTGGGTTACCAGCTTTGACTTAGGATCAATTTTCTCAGTTGTTTTTTGAGAAGTTTCTTCCTATCACTCAGAGGGAGAGTTATCGGATGCAGTTTGAGCGTCTCCAGCAGGGTTCTATAAGTGTTACTCAGTACGAGACTAGGTTTATTGATTTGGCCCGTCATGCTCTTCTTATACTTCCCACTAAGAGAGAGAGAGAGAGAGTGAGGAGGTTCATTGAGGGACTCATTCAACCTATTCGACTTCAGATGGCCAAAGAGACGGGGAGCGAGATTTCCTTTCAGGATGCGGCCAATGTGTCCAGGAGGGTTGAGATGGTTTTATCACAGGGGGGTGGTCAGGGGTCTGACAAGAGGCCTCGTCATTCAGGCATATTCAATGGTGCCTCGTCTGGAGGCAGGGATTTTTTTGGTAGAGGCCATCCTCCTAGGCCTTTTCAATCAGCACTTCAGGCTTCTCACGGTGCTCCAGGTGGTCGTGGTTCTCACATGCGGTACTCTGATCAGCAGTCCTATATTTCATCGCCAGCTCCTATCAGTGCACCACCGCTCCAGAGTTTTCGGGGTGGTCATTTAGGTCGTCAGGGTCAGCAGTCTCAGCAGCCGAGGGCTTGTTATACTTATGGCAATAGGGGTATATTGCTAGATTTTGCCCTCGAGCATCGAGCAACTCTCAGCATCAGGGTTCCCGTGCCATGGTTCAGGCACCGAGTGCTCCACTGCCCGCTCAGCCAGCTAGAGGTTGAGGTAGAGGTACTAGAGGTGGAGGTCAGGCCGCTAGAGGTGGAGGACAGCCAGCAGCAGGCTGTCCCAGAGATGTAACTCCGAGTGGTGGGGCCCAGCCCCGATGTTATGCTCTTCTAGCCAGGCCTGAGGCTGAGGCTTCCGATGCAGTTATCATAGGTACGGTTCTGGTTTGTAGTAGGGATGCTTCAGTGCTATTTGATCAGGGTCTACATACTCTTATGTGTCATCTTATTTTGCACCATATCTGGTCATGCCTAGTGATTCTTTGAGTGCTCCTGTTTATATGTCTACACCGGTGGGTGATTCTATTGTGGTAGATCGTGTTCATCGTTCTTGTGTAGTTGTGGTTGGGGGTCTTGAGATCCGAGTAGATTTGTTACTGTTGGACATGGTTGATTTTGATGTCATATTGGGGATGGACTGGTTATCACCTTACCACGCTATCTTGGACTGTCATGCCAAGACTATGACCTTAGCCTTGCCGGGGTTGCCTCGTTGAGTTGAGAGGGACTCCTGGTCATTCTACCCGTAGTGTTATCTCATATATGAAGGCTGGGCGTATGGTCGAGAAGGGGTGTTTGGCTTATTTGGCATATGTTCGTGATTCTAGTGCTGAGGTCCCTTCTATTGATTCTGTGCCTGTAGTCCATGAGTTCCCTGAGGTATTTCCTTCAGACCTTCCGGGTATGCCACCCGACAGGGATATTGACTTTTGCATTGATTTGGCTCCGGGCACTCAGCCCATTTTTATTCTGCCGTATCGTATGGCCCCGCATGAGTTGAAAGAGTTGAAGGAGCAGTTGCAAGACTTGCTTGATAAGTAGGCCAGTGTCTCGCCTTGGGGTGCGCTGGTGTTGTTTGTCAAGAAGAAGGACGGATCGATGAGAATGTGTATAGATTACCAGCAATTGAACAAGGTCACAATCAAGAATAAGTATCCACTGCCGAGGATTGATAATTTGTTCGACCAGCTTCAGGGTGCCCAAGTGTTTTCTAAGATCGACTTGAGATCTGGCTACCATCAGTTGAGGATTAGGGCATCCGATGTCCCTAAGACAGCTTTCCGCACTCGGTACCGGCATTATGAGTTCTTGGTGATGTCATTAGGATTGACAAATTCCCCAGCAGCTTTCATGGATTTGATGAACCGAGTGTTCAGGCCTTACTTGGATTCGTTTGTGATAGTCTTCATTGATGATATTTTGATTTATTCCCGCAGCCGGGAGGAGCATGAGCAACATCTGAGAGTGGTTCTTCAGACTCTGAGGGATAGTCAGTTGTATGCTAAGTTCTTGAGTGTGAGTTCTTGTTGAGTTTAGTTGCATTCTTGGGTCATGTGGTATCAACAGAGGGTATTCAGGTAGATCCAAAGAAGATAGAGGCAGTCAAGAACTGGCCTCGACACACATCAGCTACAGAGATCCGGAGTTTCTTGGGGTTGGCAGGCTATTATCGTCGATTTGTGGAGGGGTTTTCATCTATCGCAGCCCCGATGACCAGGTTGACCCAGAAGGGTGCTCAGTTTAGGTGGTCGGGCGAGTGTGAGGCGAGCTTTCAGAAGATCAAGACAGCTTTGACTACGGCGCCAGTGTTAGTTTTGCCCACAGGTTCAGGGCCATACACAGTTAATTGTGATGCATCTCGTATTGGACTTGGTGCGGTATTGATGCAGGATGGCAAGGTCATTGCTTATGCTTCGCGTCAGTTGAAGATTCATGAGAAGAACTATCCAGTCCACGATTTGGAGTTAGCAGCCATTGTTCACGCGCTGAAGATTTGGAGGCACTATTTATATGGCGTGTCATGTGAGGTGTTCACGGATCACAAGAGTTTGCAATACTTGTTCAAGCAGAAGGAGCTAAATTTGAGACAGAGGAGGTGGTTGGAGCTTTTAAAAGACTATGACATCACAATCTTATATCATCCGGGTAGGGCCAATGTAGTGGCCGATGCTTTGAGTAGGAAGACAGCCAGTATGGGCAGTCTTGCATATATTCCGGTCGGTGAGTGACCGCTTGCTCTGGATGTTCAGGCTTTGGCCAATCAGTTCGTGAGGTTGGATGTCTCTGAGCCCAGCCGTGTGTTAGCTTGCACAGTCGCTCGTTCTTCATTATTGGAGCGTATTCGAGATCGGCAGTATGATGATCCTCATTTGTGTGTCCTTAGAGACACGGTGCAGCACGAAGGTGCCAAGCAGGTTACATTAGGATATGATGGAGTTTTGAGGCTGCAGGGTCGAGTTTGTGNATCACCTTGTTTGGTGTACGAATATTTGGTATGTGATATCTACGTGGATTATGTGTGAAATTCTGTGATTGGTATGATTTGAGTGTTCGTGGTTAAGTCTCCCGATATAATGGTGTAAGTAATTGGCAATAAACCAAATGTGTGATTGTGAAAGTGTTATGTGGTAAGAGCTGAGCAAAAAATGATGGAAGGAAATCGTAAATGATGCAATTGGAACAACTGTGATAATAACATATATGGCTTGTCGTGGGCAATTATCGTTGTGACGTAAAATGCATATGAGTTATTGAATATGATGGAAATGGTATTGATGGTTATGGAAATTCTTTGTGAATTGTTGTTATTCCTTGAGAATTGTTGTTGTAGTTCTTGAGAATTGTTGTTGTTGTTCTTTATGAATTGTTGTTGTTATTCCTTGAGAATTGTTGTTGTAGTTCTTGAGAATTGCTGTTGTTGTTCTTTGTAAATTGTTGTTGTTGTTGTGTTGTTTGTGAATTGTGATTGTTCGGTGGGATCGGGTTGCGCGCCACAACACGAAGTAATAAGGTGTGGGTTGTGGTGATAAGAGCGGTCGAGGTAATAAGGGTGGAAAGTGATCGAAATCGCTATTGAAATGAAAATATGAGAAAATTGTGAAATCATTGATGTGATGATGTTGAAGGGGAAAAAAGAGAGATTGTAAATTTGTTTGGCTTGATTGTTTCCTTTCATGTGTATTTGATTGTAGATTCCATTACTACTTGTTACTTGTGTATAGTTTGAGTTTGCTTAGGGCAAAGTTTGTTCATACATACCAGTACAATTCAAATGTACTGACGTCCCTTTTGACGGGGGCGCTACATTCGTGTTATGATTCTAGGTGGATCCATAGCAGGTACTCCAGTCCACCAACCGTAGCTCCCCTTCACTTTCCGTCAGCTGTATTGGTGAGCCCCTTTCCTCTTGGGGCCCTGCGTGGCTGATGCCGCTTTTATTCCGGAGTCATGTTTTGGGTATTTGTGTAAGGTATAGCCGGGGCTTTGTTACCGGCAAGTATTGTATTATCCTTTGTATCCTTACAGGCTCCGTAGACAGTAAATGTGGGTTACGAACTTATGTAAATATGTATTTTGTATGTTGGCGGATGTAAGTTGTAAACCTCATTAAGTAACCATGTATGTTTTGTAAAAAGGCATTTTAATTATAAATGGCTAATTCCTTGATTAATGAGCAATGAATATACGGGGTAACGCGTGGGATAGGAAAGGCACCCAGGTTCGCTTGACTGGGGCTACCCGGTCGGGCGCCGGTCATGTCCCTCGGTTTGGGGCGTGACACCTTGCCGGGATGTTGTTTCTTTTAATATTGTTCCCTTGCCGGGATGTTGTTGCTTTTAATATTGTTCCCTTGCCGGGATGTCGTTGCTTTTGATACTATTCCCTTGCCGGGATTTTCATTGTGAATTTATTGTGATTCTATTTAATTCCTTGCCCTTATTGTTTGTGATTGTTGTTTGGGTGAGGAAGAGTGTTAAGCACGAAGGGTAATGCCGTGCATTGTTTTGGTGAGAGAGTGTTAAAGCACGGAGGGTGATGCTGTACATGATATTTTGTGAGAGAGTGTTAATTCACGAAGGGTGATGCCGTACCGCATGATGTACCATTCCGTGCCTTTATATGAGTGATAATGCATGAAGGATCATTCCGTGCCATGATTATGTGAGGTAAAAGCACGAAGGGTGATGCCGTGCCGATTATATTGATTCTTATGGTGAGGACGAGAGTAAAAGCACGAAGGGTGATGCCGTGCACTTGTCCTTGATTTTCCTGATTCTTGTTGATAATTGAGTTATGATGTTCTTTACGTTTATTTACTGGTTTTCTGTGGTTACTTGATTTTGTTGTGTTGTTGTTGATTCCCTAACCCAAATTGCTTTGTGATTGTTGTTTGGGTGAGGAAGAGTGTAAAGAACGAAGGGTGATGTCGTGCATGATATTTGTGAGAGAGTGAAAAACACGAAGGGTGATGCCGTGCATGATATCCGTGAGAGAGTATAAAGCACGAATGGGGATGCCGTACACTTGTCTTCGATTTACTAGTTCTTGCTGATAATTTAGTTATAGTGTTCTTTACATTTATCTATTCGATTTCCGTTGTTACTTGATATTTCCCCGCAGTATGTTTCCCCTTCCTATCTTTAATTGTAAAGTTTTGCCTTTATTTTCCGTTGTACATGATTTAACTGCACAGGTTTATTTGATAGTCTGGTCCTAGCCTCGTCACTACTTCGCCGGGGTTAGGCCAGGCACTTACCAGCACATGGGGTCGGTTGTGCTGATACTACACTCTGCACTCTTTTGTGCAGACCCCGATACTGTAGTTTTCGGACCGCAGTGAGGTTGCTGCTTCCAGTTCACCAGGTGACCCGAGGTAGTCCTGCAGGCGTCCGCAGGCCTTGGCGTTTCCTTCTATCCCTTCATTCTGTTTCTTTTATGTATTTAAGAGACAACGTTGTATTTATCTTTCGGACCCTTATTTGTAGTATTCTTAGACAGTCTGTGAAATTGTGACACCAGTCCTGGGTAGTCTATGTTTAAGGAATTGTATTGGTAATATTTTAATGGTTATAATTTGTTCTTCCGCTGATTACATAGTGTTGATTCATAACTGTTAAAGGATTAAAAATGAGAAAAAGGTAAATAGTTGAAACAATTGGCTTGCCAAGCTCTCACTAGTAGTACTATGTTCTTTCTTACAGGTTAAGCTTTTAAAAATGATCATACAATCCGCAAGGTACAAGAGTGAGCAAATCCTAGGTTCAAATCTCTTCGCCACCCAAAGCAAAAATTATTTTTACGTGTGACCCAAGAAAATGAATCAGACCCGTACGTGAAGGGTGTGATGAAACAAAACATCATTAAGTGAAAATTGCGCGCTATGTGTCGAATTAAGCTTTTTAATGAATGGTTACACAATTTAAAATTACTATTATTGGACTTTGGAGCATTATAGGGTAGCTATTAATATTCTTTGAATTGTAAACTTATACAATTAAGTGAAAAGTCTGATCTATTTCAAAGATTAAGCTTTTCGATGAGATGATTGTACAATTCAAAACTACTAACGTAACGGACCTTGTAGCATTATATCATACTGCTATTAATATTCTTTACACAGAATGAAATTATAAATAAGCTCTCTACATTGGCTTGTCATTAAAGTTACGCACAGACGAAATCAATGATTTCTATAACTAATGAGATATATACATTTTGCTTTTGTTTTGCAAGTAGCTTATGCTGCCAGCTTTTAACTTAAGCTGTATAGAGATGCAAAATGAATGGGAGCAGATTGTACCAGAGCAAGGATCAAAAGAGTTGGATGTTTGGCCTCATCTTCAGAAATTAACAAGTGATATGATTTCTCGCACAGCATTTGGTAGTAGCTATGACGAAGGAAGAAGAATATTTGAACTTCAAAAAGAACTAGCTGAGATTATTATGAAGCAGTTCAATTCCATTTATATCCCAGGATCAAGGTTATTTTAGCATCCACATACTCCACCCAATTTTATTATTGTTACATTTAATTAGAGGAGACTTGAAGCAACGGTAAAGTTATTTTCATGT
This sequence comes from Nicotiana attenuata, assembly GCF_001879085.1. Taxonomy (NCBI): domain Eukaryota; kingdom Viridiplantae; phylum Streptophyta; class Magnoliopsida; order Solanales; family Solanaceae; genus Nicotiana; species Nicotiana attenuata. The sequence goes on from NW_017675814.1 coordinate 19,657, forward strand.
GACCTATTGGTTACGGGGTCAGTCGTGGAAGCAGTCACTAATGATTGCATTAGGGTAAGATGTCTACCTCACTCCCTTTGGGATGCGATCCTTTCCCGGACCCTGCGTGAACGCGGGATGCCTTGTACACCGGTATAACCTTTTTTTAAAACCTGTAATTAGGACAGCTATACTTTTACCATGACGAGAACTGTCTACAGTTTATCTTACTCAATTAGAGTTATGTAAAATTTGTGCTTTTAGTCCCCAAAATATCGATAAGTCTGATTTTGATCCTGTTGATGTTTGGTTAAACACATATACCGTTCAATAAATTGAAATGTGGACTTTTGATCCTTGTGCTTGTGATCTTCATAAATTTAATCAATTATTAGAACCTAAATCATTTAATTGTCTGTATAATGTCAAATTTTGTAGCGTTATTCTGTATTTTAGGGCAATATAGCTCTTGAATTAAAATAAATATAACATATTTCCTACATAGAATGACGAAAAAATATTTTTGTATGGGTCAGAATCTGACCTTACGGTAATTAACGGAGTTAATCTCCTCTTGAGCTAATCCATAATTAATAAGTGGTACGGCCACTTATTTATAAAAGGATTCGGCTCTTGTCCGATTGAATGTACGAGGGCACGGCCCATTCATTCCCCCACGGGGACGGAACCTCAGCGTGGCCACGGCCATTTATTGCCAGTTCACGAAGCTCATATCTATAAATACTAAGAGTGGAAGCCCTAGAAAGGGGGGCTGCTTCTTCACTACTATAGACAGGAGAGAGAAGGGAAAAATATACCCATCTTATGGGAAGAGAAAAACACCATTGTAAGGCTCTGAACCTCTTCATGGAGAGGCAGACCAAACAAATATTATCAATAAAGGCTTTTAATGTTTCTCCCACTAATTCTGAGTACTTATTTTCGTTTCTTTCATTTGGTCCAATGGATTATTACGATTTGCTATGATTTTCCCGTGATTATTTGTATTGTATTGCACTCATAAGATATGTGATAACTTTTGAGCAAACAATTTGGCGCCGTCTGTGGGGATTTCATAGCAAAATCGCGTAGTTCTTCCATGGACCAAAAGGAAAAAAATGCCGGAAAAGGAAGAACAACCCAGCTTAAACAAGCCAAAGCGGCATATCAGGCCGATGGAACTCGAAGATCTCGAATCGAGATCCAGTTCCTCTGTCTCTCATCTATCAGATGGTGCAAACAAGAAGAAGCAGCCCCCCCCCCCTCCTAAGGGAAGGTCTCTGTAAGGCATCCCCCACATCCCCGATACAAGCTCCGGCCGGAAACCAGCACGGAGGAATCTCGAATCGAGAATCGCCTCAAGATAGCCTATAAACCCTGGTTGGGAAGACAACGGATGAGCCGCTCAAGGTCTCGAATCCAAACCGAGCTTCAGCACTCAATACCCACAATATGGGACTCAGGCCATGAGCCTTCGTCATCAAGATCGACAAAGTTCAACAACAGTTGAACTGGGACTCAGGCTATGCGCCTTCGCCATTATATCAAGGCTATNCCTTTAGTGGGGTGGCAGTTGGAAGTAGGGTCGAGCTTTCGTGAAGCTACGACCAATGCCAAAGCTAATTTTTCAAGGTGTGGATACCGTGTTTCGGCGTCCACTAGGGTTTTGCTAATATAGTAAATAGGAGATTGTGTACCTTCATTTTCGCGGACTAGGACTGCGCTGACGGCAACCTCGGACACGGCCAGATACACCAGCAGTGGTTCGCCTGGGTCAGCTTTGGCTAGCAGTGGCGGTGAAGATAGGTACGCCTTTAATTTCTTCAGAGCTTCGATGCATTCTTCGTTCCATTGCCAACCCATTGTCTTTTCTTAGCACACTGAAAAACTTGTGGCATCTATCCGAGGACCGTGAGATGAACCTAGACAAAGCGGCTATTCGCCCGGTCAGTTTTTACACCTGCTTTTTGCTGTTTAGTATCTCTGGTATTGCGTCTATCACTTTGATTTGATCTGGATTGACTTCGATACCTCGTTGTGATACGAGGAACCCTAAGAATTTTCCTGATGCCACGCCGAAGGCGCATTTCTCGGGGTTCAGTTTCATCCCGTATTTTCTCAATATTTCGAAGGCTTCTTTCAGATGGTCGAGGTGGTCCTCTTTTTTTGTGGACTTTACCAGCATGTCGTCGATATAGACCTCCATAGTCTTAACGAGTTGCTCTTTGAACATTTTGGTTACCAGCCTCTGGTATGTAGCCCCCGCATTTTTGAGCCCGAAGGGCATTACTTTGTAATAGTAAGTCCCTTGGTGGGTGATGAAAGTTGTCTTCTCTTGGTCCTCCTCGGCCATCATGATTTGATTGTAGCCGGAGTAGGCGTCTAGGAAACTCAGTAGTTCATGCCCT
>NW_017675814.1:23084-53433 GCF_001879085.1 Nicotiana attenuata
AACCGTCGGCATCGGACTTATCGAAGGTGATGACTATCTTCGAGTCCTCATACCGTTCGTGGGCGATGGTCCGCTTTAGCCTGTGTGTGGTGGCGAGTTTGACGTGAATTGATCGCTGCTGTCGCCGCCTCCGACGATCATGTTTATCGTGCGAGTTGGGGAAGGTGGCTTTGGCGGTCCTGGGGACTGTTCTCGTCCGCGTGCTCATTTATTTTTCCTTTGTCACTTGAGTAGCTCCCTTAGGATCCCTGGTTTAGCATCCTGACCATCTTGCGTAGGCCGATTGCACATCTTCGGTTTTGTGCCTCGTTCCTGATGGAACTACACACAGGGCGTTTGATTTCCTTGTGCAGGGTCTTGATTTTCATCTTTTGCGGCCAGTGCACCTTGGTGCCTAGCTTCTCCAGTGCGTACACTAACTCTGAAGGAGACACACAAAATTTATGGGCCGTTAATAAAGGGAGGGCTACCTTTTTCGTTTCGTAGTGGCGACCTGTTCGCTGTAGTGCGTCTGTGTGCCTTGGGGCGGATGGGAGGATCTGATGTACGGCTTGATGTCGCTCTCTGTTGGAATGAGGGAGTGGTTCCCGTTCGTCCTTTACGTTCCGCATCTCTTCCTCCGTTTCTCAATGTATCGCCGTTAACCGTTGGGTCGGCCCGTTTAGGTCATCCTCGTCCGCTCGCACCTCTGCGCAATAAGCGTTATGGATTTCCTCCCATGTGGTAGGGGGATATTTCATGAGGCGGCTCAGCAGTTTCTTGGTCGCCCTTGAACCATTTCTGCTTAGCCCGTTCTGGAAAGCGGCGACTGCCATACCCTCCGATACATTTGGTAGGCTCATTCTTACCCTGTTAAACCTTGCCAGGAAGTCCCTGAGTCCCTCGCCTGCGTTTTGCCTGATGGCGAAGATGTCGTTTACCCTGGCTTCTGCTTTCTTCGCGCCTGCATGGGCTGTGACGAATTTATCCGCCATTTCCTCGAACGTTGATATCGCTTTAGCCGGTAGCTGAGAGTACCATGTTAAGGCCCCTCCTGTCAACGTCTCGCCAAACTTCTTCAGTAGTACTGAAGGTACCTGTTCTTTTGATAGGTCGTTGCCTTTCACGGCAGTGACGTAGTGGATCAGGTGGTCCTCGGGATCGGTGGTTCCGTCATAGACCCTCAAGTATGGAGGCATTTTGAAGGTTTTAGGGGTGGAGTGAGGAGCAACTTCTTCGGTGTATAGTTGTTCGACGAATCTTCCTACGTCGCGTTTTGGTAGTAACTTGGGAGCACCGGGGATCTTGTCGACCCTCTCTTGATGTTCCTTCATCTGATCGCGGAGTGCCTCGTTTTCATTTTCTATTTCTTCCATCTTCTTTAAGATGGCTGTTAGCGTGCCATTGTTGGTTTGCGTCTCGATGGGTCTGTTATTTACCAGTGTAACTTCTGGTTCACCCACCGCAGCAATGGTACCTACCATTGGTGTAAATACGACGTTACTTTGCGGTGGCTTTTCAATCAAGCCACTTAAAGCGCTTGTTAGCCATCTTTCCAATAGCTCTTTGACCGCAGAGGGTGCTTCCGTGGCTGTAGATGTGGAAGCTCCCTTGCGTAAGATCGTCAGACCTTCGGATGGGGAAGGAGAGATCTCTGCACTTGGTGTGATGCTTGGGGTTTCATTCAGGATGCCATCGTCACTGGCCTCGTTGAGAGGACCTAGGAGATTGGTTGTGACACCCATTATGGCTTTCGATCTGGCGTTGTTTTCGGCCATTTCCTGTTTTTGAGTGGTGTAGAGAATAGTGGTTGGTTGATCTCTAGGTGGATACTATGGTTTTGATTCTCGAAATCCCCACAGACGGCGCCAAATTGTTTGGCTTAAAAGTTGTTGATGCACTTTGTAAGCGATAAAACAATCAAAAAATAGAGGAAGGGAAATCGTAATCAAATATAATAATCCTAGAGATGCAAAGATGATAATGTTTGTTATAGATCCAGTGTTAGAGGGATGACAATGTATGTTCATAAGATATATTAATCGGAAGTAGAGATAGAGAGAGAGAAAGATATAAAATGAGAGAGTTGTATTAGATCAGATAGATCACTCTTTACAATGTGGAGGTCTCCTTTATATAATAGAAGACCTTCCTCGAAAGAATCAAAAGGTTACAGAGATAGGTAACGTCTTTCTGGTGTAGACGCTGAGTTCTAAACGACGCCGCTTTCGTCCTCACGGCCGAGTCGTACCCGCTACGTTGGTCGGCGTACACTCATTGGGCGCGCCCGCTGGCGTAGAGATACTGAGGGTTAAATTTGACACTATACACCCTTGTCAAATCAATTCCAATTCACACGTTAACAATTTATACTACACATTTTATGTAAGCCAAACAATTACTTTATTTACAAAGCTAAAAAAATTTCTTTCTTTTTATATGAGAAAGTCTACTTTTATACTAAAAATACTAAATATTTTTTTAAATACCTATAAATCGGGGTTTTGCATCTATACACAGTTTTAGGGTCACAATTGAACCTATACCACTTTGCAAAAAAGTTTGCAAGCGTATCCACTTTACGAGACTTCAGACTTATGAGTCTGAAGTTAAAAAAAATGCCTGAAGTGAAAAAATTGCACTTCAAATGCACTTAAGGCCAAATAGGTCTGAAGTGCAACCAATGGTTTCATGCACTTAAGGCTAATAAGTATGAAGTGAAAAATTGCACTTTAGATGCACTTAAGGCCAATAAGTTTGAAGTGAAAAATTGTACTTCAAATGCTAAGGCCAAAAAGTCGGAAGTGCAACAAATGTTTTCATTCACTTAAGGCCAATAAGTCTGAAGTGAAAAAATTGCACTTTAAATGCATTTAAGGCCAAATAGGTCTGAACTGCCAATAAGTCTGAAGTGAAAAATTGCACTTCAGGTGCACTTTAGGCCAAAAGGTCTGAAGTGCAACAAACATTTTGCAATACTTAAGACCAATAAGTCTGAAGTAAAAAATTGCACTTCAAATGCACATAAGGCCAAAAGGTCTGAAGTGCAACAAACATTTTGCTACACTTAAGGCCAATAAGTCTAAAGTGACAAATTACACTTCAGATGCACTTAAGGCCAAAAGGTCTGAGGTGCTATAAACATTTTCATTCACTTAATGCCAATAAGTCTGAAGTGAAAATTGCCCAGAAATAGAAATTTGTTCTTCGAATTATAACAATCCAATATATGATTTAATACCTAAATAAACTCCAAATGAGCTCAAATTTGAAAAATAACCTCCAAATATCATCAGGAACAAACCCCAATCATCAATTTGTCAAAACAACAATAAATCTAATGAACCCATTTAGTAATTAAGAAAAATAAGAAGAAGAAACCCTAAGCAATAGTAAAAAAATAAAGCGTCATAACAGCTCACAATTGTAAAATATCATAAACTACAATATATTTACAACCACCATATAAAATCATTGTCACCCGAAGAAGAAGAAGGAGGAGAAGAAGAAAACGAAGGAGAAGAGGAGGAGAAAGAGGCTTGAAGTTGTTTAAAAAATGGGTACAAGTTAAAACTTTTTTAAAAAGTCGATATAGGTTAAATGGGGGCGACCAAATAAGGTGCCCGTGCAATTTTTACCTATAAACCTATTATTTTTAAAAAATAGGGCCTCCCAAATTTGGGGCCTAAGGCAAGTACAAGCCTTATTAACTACAACATTAGAGCTGGCCATGGACGTTAGACACAATTTTGTTTATCAAATACGGAGGAAAACACTTCTCAAATCAATTGATTAAACACAAATTGCTATGTCCAAAAAGTACTTGATCTCTAAAAAGTTATTTTGATAAAAGTAATAAACAGATTTTGAATACTTAATCAAACATATTTAAATGGAATCTCTTATGTACACGAGATAAAGATCTGAATTAGGGAAACGCGCTATTGGCCTGTCAAAGATGTTTTAAATTGATATACTTTTTTGTTTGTTAAACACGAGTTCCGCTCATGCTCATATAAAGTAATACTATATCATATATCGTATATTTCAAGTCGTTATAAATTATCGCTGAAAAGGTTATATAAAGGTGGGGGTAGTCGCTAGTATTCATTTTAAGATATGGAGACGGCGAAAATGTGTAGAGGATTGGTGATGCTCAGCGTAATGGTGGCTGTAGCCGTACTTTGCAGCCACCGGCTGGCTATGGCAGAAGAGGTGGCCGAGCAGTTTGACAGTGAGCTTGCGCAAGTAAGTTCTCAATCTTCTTTCATATACTTGGGAGAATTGCCAAACCTCTATCTTTAGGCGCACACGTTATTTACACTAAATCACAATTAGTTTATTAGTTGAAGTGATAGACTAAGGTGAGAATATATACTTTAATTTTTAACCATGATCAAGTGGAAAAATAAGACAAATTTATATTGCAAACACATATATCATGCATTTACTAAGTTATTGAATATGGAGTATCAAACAGGGATCAAATAAGTTTTTGGTTCTGACCTGCTATAGACATGTAAAGCAGGTAGAACCCATAGAATTTAAATTTTGGATTCGCCTCCTGACACTATTGTTTGACTCAAAAGTAATTTAACACTTCTTAAGCAAATCAATCAAATAGATGAAGGGGTAAATCCTAGTTAACTCTAGATCCGAGACGAATAATATGAGTAGAAAAACATAGTCGAGTATAAATATTGGGCGTGATTATAGCCAGATTTACTAACATAAAGAAAGATGCATTGAATAACATTAAATGGCAATAAAATGTAGATAAAGGAAAAGATTCACCCGATCTTGAGTTAGTCGGATCTTCTTTCATTTGATAAAGATGAATGATAGACAAAATACAAGAACCATTGGACCCTTTTTGGATCTGATGAAGGTTTTGGATCGCAGATCCTCTTCTCTCTTTTGAGAGATGTGTTTACATATTTTCTAGAAAGAGGGAGAGGTAGACCGAGCGAGAGCCCCTTTTTGGGAAGACCCCCCCTCCTATTTATAAGGGGGGTATCCATAGAAAATCCTTACAAAAGGTACACTTTAGAGAGAATATTCGGTAGAATATTCCTTTTGAGTATTCTAAAGCAAACTAGCAGTTTCATGACTGTCCGTCCTCGGCCTATCCAACCACGACTGTATGGGGTCAAATTTGACCGTCAGCGTCTCTACATCAATGGGTACGCCCAGTGAGTGTACGCCGACTAACGTAAGGGTACGACTCGGACGTGGGGACAAAAGCGACATCGTTTAGGACTCAGTGTCTTCACTAGGAAAACGTTACCTATTTTTGTAACTTTTTGATTATTTCGAGGAAGGTCTCCTATTATATAAGGGAGACCTTCACATTGTAAAGAGGGGGACTCCAGAATAATACAACTCTCTCATTTTCTGACTCTCTCTATCTCTGCCTCAAACGAACATATTCTCTTGAGTTCATATTATCACTGTATAATACTAGATCTACAACAATAACATCATCTTTACATCTCTAGGTCTACTATATTTGATTACGATTTACCCTTCCCTTATTTTTGATTGTTTTCTAGCTTACAAAGTATATTGTTAGCTTTTGAGCCAAACAACGACCTTCTTGATGACGGTCCGGCCTTGGCTTTACTGATGACGGCCCGACCTTGGTCTGTCCGACCTTGGCTTTATTGATGACGGTCCGACCTTGGCTTTATGTCTTCATGTGCCGAATTTCTCTGGTCTAGTTTTGACCCATACAACTATAAACTTGCTATGGACATGTAAAGCGTGGACGATGGGATGCTAGTTGCAGGAAGTTCGTGCCTTGTGTGCAGAACCCAAGTAGCAGCTGCATAACCGAATGCTGCGACTCATTCAACTTCTGGGCTCCCCTTCCACAAAAATGCAGCTGCTGGCGTACTGCCCGAAACACTAATAGAGAAGCTTTATATGCTCTTCAAAATTATTGTGGCTTCCAGCCGCCTACACTTTGTCCACATTTGCAAGTTAGTAAATTTTCTGCCTTTTTGTCTTCTTCACATTAGTCATTATTCACTCCTTTATGTTAAAATACCTTTAAGTCCTATACATCGATAGTGTAAATGATACCTTACAGAATTAATGAGATTACATGTAAGGTATTTACAGATAGATTTTCATGACAAGCATTACTTGGTAACTCAGTAAAAATTGTCATATACCCTACTATAGTGAAGGATGCAGGATTTTTTTCAAAGGGAGTTCAACGTCTACTATATATATACATATAAGAAAATTGATCTTGCATACACAGTGTAATTTTCCGGCGACCCGCTTCTGCCCCTACTCTAGCTACTATCATAGGTTCAACAACAGAACTGTAATGTAAAACATAAACACATCGGAAGAGCACTAAGAAAATCTTCTCTGTTTAGGAGTACATTTTTTTCTCAACTTTTCTTTTTATAAAATTCAAAAGACAAACCAATAATTCACCCCACATGTTCTTTCTTGAATTTATATGACACAAAGTGCCTTACCAAAAACTAAAGGATCAGTGAAAACAAATGAGTTCCATTTTTTATTTGTCTTCTGAGAAATATTATACTACAAGTTAAATACAAAGTACTGTATAAATTAGTTTCACCCTCACAAATGTAATGTGAAAATCAAGCAGCTGCAAGAGGTGGCGGAAACTAGGGAGGCCATAGACAGCAAGAGCAGTAGCAACCAGCAGGCGGCTACTTGTTGTGCTAAAGATAAAGAAAAGATAAAGAGTTGCATGTTTAACACAGCTTCCATTGACCAATGTTGCCCAACATTCAAGATAATGCTTGGCCGTAATTGCGACTGCTACAATTACGCCAAGAATTTAGACAATCAAGCTCTCATCACACTTGAGAGCTACTGTGATGTCACCGATCCATGCAATAAAGCTCAAGTAATTACTCCTCTTTTTCTCTTCTTAATTAATTCTTTTCACATCATGAATGACTCCTTCATTATATGCGCCTCTATCATTTTGCAAATTTCCTTGCGTATGGACTAATAATGCATGTCTGTTTTTGTTAGTTTCAGGTGATGTAGGATTCTGAGAAAGGGATGGAAGTAATCTAAAAAATGTTTAGTTCTATTGTATGATGAACTACTGGTCCTCTATGTAGCAAAGTTTCGTTATGTTTAGAGCCCTATGATGTAGAACATAGTTGTTTCACCATAAGCGATAGCAATAAACTTCGGTCTATCTGCATCTCTTTATTCAGATAGATGATCTTCTCCAGCTCTTCTTTTCTGATCTACATTATAAAGATGAGCTAGACCACCTTTAACATATAGTTTGTGTTCATGCATCTTTTTACTTCTTAACACCTCATTGAAGTTTTACTTGATTTTGTGGCAACATGGCATCCCTATCATGTGCAAAAAATTTATGATCAAAGTCTCATAGCTCTACTTCTCAATAATTTCTAGCAAAAGCAAAAGTTTCAAACTTTAAATGTTCACAAAAGCTTCCACAATTGCTAGCATAATAGAAATGCAAAATGATAGAGGAACATCATATTATGGTTCAATAATGTACTATATGCACACAAGACTAAGAAGAATCATAGTTGAAAGTAGGTAACTAACTACCAAATTTAGCTTGTAAAAACTTATGAAGAGTTGCCAATTGATTCCAATGCTTACTTACGTCCCTTAAAAAGCAAGGTCAGTCATCAGTAAGCTCAAGATCAAGAAACGGGTAAAGCTATATGATTCCAATTCTTTCCTGACCTTTAATCATGACAAGTAAGGGCGTCTCAATTTCGTTTGTGAATGAATTCCATTAGAGCTTGATGAAGAAGTGTTTAAGCTCTCATTACTTATTGGAGGAATTGTTACGTCCTCATTTGCAAGTTCGGCATCAAGTTGGTCACTAACTTGTTGCAAATGTAGCTTCTCCGACATTGCTAGTGCTGAATATATTTTGCTCTTTTGCCTCATATTACTCATATGAATTATCCTGCAGGGTTACTTCAAAAAATTACAAAATTATAAGATACTTAATGCAGTAGAAAGAAGCAGAAAGCATAAAATTTTATATCCAGCTTCTCTGCTAGAGGGGATTTCATCATATGAGACAGATCATTCAGTTGGCAATGACTTAATTAGCCTTTACCTTTGCTCCTTTTCTGGTTAAGAGGCAGCATTATATATAATTACAACTAATATTAACTAAAACAAGTATAACGAAACCAGAGAAACAGATATATTCCAATACTTAGGTAGCTGAATTTACAGAAACAGAGACATTCCAATACTGAAGAAACGAAAAATAACAAGACTAGCATGCATCCTAATGATACAAACGAATAATGAATGAAAAATTTGCTTAATTTTGCACCACCATGATAAAGATTTTGATTCCCGCCCTCTAACAACTCATTTAATTTTTTCTTTTCTCTTCTTAACTTACATCTTGTGCGCACTATGGTACTTACAAGATATGCCCTTTAAAGTACTGTTATTTTCTGACATCATTATATTAGTTAGCGGAGAAATCCCCGGAGAATATCATTTAATAACAACAACAACAATAATAATAATAATAATAATAATAATGCAACAGTAATGCAACAGGGGCATATGCACATTAACATTGGTCCAAGCCTTGGCAGAAAATTTTCACAAAAAATGATATGGAAAAAAAAAGTAGTTATAGTTTGAATTAGCTAATATTTTCTATGAGAAAAATATTACTAATTTAAAAGAATAATGTACTTGGGGGCGACTACAAATATCGCCACTAAAAGTGGTGCTTTATGTCGCCTGTTGAAGTGGCTGCAGTGACAATATTTGTAGTCACCACCAAATATATTTTCGGGCGCATTTGCTTGCTATTTGTGGCGATCTCTGTCGCCAAAAAGCTACTAATAAAACAATAAAATTAAAGATTCAGCGAACACCAACTTGTTCCAATAGAACCCCTAAATTCTGACATTAAGCAGCAATTAAGCGAAAGACCAACAGAAAGAGAAATTCCCAGCTACGAGATGCAGGTCGGTCATAATTATGTGTGCTTTTTTATCTTTAGTGCTTAAGTATCTTGATTAGGAAAATGCTAGAATTTTGAATTGCCTTATTCTTCCTTTTATAAACAAGCAAGTAGACATAAAATAAAATTTCTCAAATAAAGGAGGACATATCCAGATCTGAAATAAGAAAACGTGCCATTTCCTGTCAATGAACTTTTGAATTAATCATATTATATTTTCCTAACCACGATTTCTGCGCATGCTTATAGAAATTAGTATATAATATGTCAAATTGTTATAAATAATCACTTAAAAAGGTTATATAATGGTGGGGGTACTAGCGAGCTATAGTATGCATTTTAACACAAATTAAACTTTAATAGAAAATTAAGAAGGAGACGGCGAAAATGAGGAGAGGTTTGGTGATGCGCAGCTTGATGGTGGCTGCTGTTATACTTTGCAATCACCGGTCGGCTACGGCAGAAGAGGTAAACTCATGATATAAATTAGTTTTTTTCTTCTTCTTTTTCAGTGTATTATAAAGTTTCTTTCTTTCCATGTTATATACTTCAACCACAAATTATTAATTGTTCCTTCCTTTAAAACTAAACTATATTTATTATTTTTCTTCTCTTGTAACTGCTAGAACTAAAGTCAATTAAAACGATATATAGATGCATGAAATTTGATGAATGAGCAACTCACTCCATTTTCCCCCCTTACCATAAAACAGGGTTCTATTTATCTTGTTATTAGAGAAAAAAGGTAGAAAAATTAAGCTTGGGAAATTTGCTTCAATTAATCTTTTTTTTTTTTTGGGTACATGATTTCCTTGTATTATTGGTTAACTAAAAGAAAGTTGTAACTGGACTCGTTATTCTAAAAGTTCAATTACAGAATTACTTTTAAAAGTTCTATAGCAAATATAAACAGAAAATACTTATTTGCACTTGTTGTTTTCACCCAATAATATTAACTTTGTTCAGTTAATTGATAGATTGAAGAGCTTGACTATTTGACCGGGTACATTTTAACTTAGGCACTAATCGACTTTTGTATGAACTCTGTCCAAAAATTTCACTCACTTCTGCTTGGGAGGTGAGAATATATTATACCGTTAAGTGAAAGAATATAGAACTGGAATATTCGATCGGCCACGAAGAATAATGAAATCAAAGAGCAATTTTTACTAGATTTAAAGATATATTTTTGTAGGAGTTTAGTGTAATGGACCTAGTCTACCAATGTTAAAAGAATTGATTTTCCCCCCCTCATTTTTCCCAAAACTAACTCGTTTTGGTTTAATCCTCCTATGTGTTTTGTATTTTGTTGTTTATTTTTTCGAAAAATGTGAAAGAAATATGTATGTACAAATTAAATACATATGTCATGCATTCAGTAATTTGATCAAAATATGTTTGGATGTTGTCCTAAAAAAATTGGTATGTATGGATATGTAAAATAAAGGAGCAGCAAGTGGAATTAGCAGAAGTGAGCAAGAGTAACACATGGCCATGGACACTATCTGTACCCAGCGAGAATAATGATGGTTGTCATGAAATCTTCAAATGCATGGTGTACCCAAATAGAAGCTGCATAACCGAATGCTGCAAGTCATACCCCTTCAGTCTTTACCCTACAAAATTTTGCATTTGCTGGTATAGAGCCGAGCATGTGAATAAACGATCTTTTACTGCTCTGCAACAATATTGTGGCTTCAAGCAGTATGTTGTTTGTCCACGTATGCAAGTTAGTTTTCTCCCTTCTTTACATAACGAGTTTACTTTGTCTTTTTGAACAAAATCTAATTAATGCGAAGATCTTGCAGGAAATCAACATGCAGCAAGAGGTGTGTATGGGTCAGAATCCGACCCCACGATAATTAACGAGGCTAATCCCGTTTTAAGTTAATTCATGATTAATCAGTGGCACGACCACTCAGAATTGACGACGTTCAACCCGCCTCTGGCTCGGTCAACAAGGCCCTGGCCTATCCGCCACTATAGAGGCGAGATCTCAACGTGGTCACGGCCACTTATTGCCAGCTCACGAAGCCCACAGCTATAAATACCAAGAGAGGGGACCCTAGAAAAGGGGGGCTGCTTCTTCACTACTATAGACAGGAGAGAGAAGGGGGAAATATACCCATCTTATGGGAAGAGGAAAACACCATTGTAAGGCTCTGAACCTATTCATGGAGAGGCAGACCAAACAAATATTATCAATAAAGGCTTTTAATGTTTCTCCCCCTAATTCTGAGTACTTATTTTCGTTTCTTTCATTTGGTCCAATGGATTATTATGATTTGCTATGATTTTCCCGTGATTATTTGTATTGTTTTGCACTCATAAGATATGTGATAACTCTTGAGCAAACAATTTGGCGCCGTCTGTGGGGATTTCATAGCAAAATCGCGTAGTTCTTCCATGGACCAAAAGGAAAGAAACGCCGGAAAAAGAAGAAGCAGCCCCGCATAAACAAGCCAAAGCGGCAGATCTGGCCGATGGAAATCGAAGATCTCGAATCGAGATCCAGTTCCTCTGTCTCTCATCTATCGGATGGTGCAAACAAGAAGAAGAAGCCATCCCCCCTCTCTTTTGGGGAGAATCTTCGTAAGAGATCTCCCACATCCCTGATAAGGGCTCCAGCCGGAAACCAGCACGGAGGAATCTCGAATCGAGAATCGCCTCAAGGCAGCCTATAAACCCTGGTTGGGAAGACAACGGATGAGCCGCTCAAGGTCTCGAATCCAAACCGAGCTTCATCACTCAATACCCACAATATGGGACTCAGGCCGTGAGCCTTCGTCATCAAAGATCGACAAAGTTCAACAGCAGTTGAACTGGGACTTAGGCCATGGAGCCTTCGTCATCAAAGATCGAAAAAGTTCAACTACGGTTGAACCGGGACTCAGGCTATGCGCCTTCACCAAAAATGTTCGACTACGGTTGAACCAAGACAGGCTATGAGCCTTCAACAGAAAGTTCAACTAAGGTTGAACCGGGACTCAGGCTATGCGCCTTCGCCATTATATCAAGGCTATGCGCCTTCGTCAAAGAGTTCAACTACGCTTGAACCAAGACAGGCTATGAGCCTTCAACAGAAAGTTCAACTACGGTTTAACCGGGACTCAGGCCATGAGCCTTCGCCGTCAAAATTGACCAAGTTCAACCCCGGTTGAACCAAGACAGGCTACGCGCCTTCACCAGAAAGTTCAACTACAGTTGAACCGGGACTCAGGCTATGCGCCTTCGCCAGAATATCAAGGCTATGCGCCTTCGTCAAAGAGTTCAACTACAGTTGAACCAAGACAAGCTATGAGCCTTCAACAGAAAGTTCAACTACGGTTGAACCGGGAGTCAGGACATGAGCCTTCGCCGTCAAAATCGACCAAGTTCAACTATGGTTGAACCAAGACAGGCTACGCGCCTTCACCAGAAAGTTCAACTACGGTTGAACCGGGACTCAGGCTATGCGCCTTCGCCATTATATCAAGGCTATGCGCCTTCGTCAAAGAGTTCAACTACGGTTGAACCAAGACAGGCTACGCGCCTTCACCAGAAAGTTCAACTACGGTTGAACCGGGACTCAGGCTATGCGCCTTCGCATGCGCCTTCAACAGAGAGTTCAACTACGGTTGAATCGAGAAGGCTATGCGCCTTCACCAGAAAGTTCAACTACGGTTGAACCGGGACTCAGGCTATGCACCTTCGCCATTATATCAAGGCTATGCGCCTTCGTCAAAGAGTTCAACTACGGTTGAACCAAGACAGGCTATGAGCCTTCAACAGAAAGTTCAACTACGGTTGAACCGGGACTCAGGCTATGCGCCTTCGCCATTATATCAAGGCTATGCGCCTTCGTCAAAAAGTTCAACTACGGTTGAACCAAGACAGGCTACGCGCCTTCACCAGAAAGTTCAACTACGGTTGAACCGGGACTCAGGCTATGCGCCTTCGCCATTATATCAAGGCTATGCGCCTTCGTCAAAGAGTTCAACTACGGTTGAACCAAGACAGGCTACGCGCCTTCACCAGAAAGTTCAACTACGGTTGAACCGGGACTCAGGCTATGCGCCTTCGCCATTATATCAAGGCTATGCGCCTTCGTCAAAGAGTTCAACTACGGTTGAATCAAGACAGGCTATGAGCCTTCAACAGAAAGTTCAACTACGGCTGAACCGGGACTCAGGCCATGAGCCTTCGCCGTCAAAATCGACCAAGTTCAACTACGATTGAACCAAGACAGGCTACGCGCCTTCACCAGAAAGTTCAACTACGGTTGAACCGGGACTCAGGCTATGCGCCTTCGTCATTATATCAAGGCTATACGCCTTCGCCAATAGTTCAACTACGGTTGAACCAAGACGGGCTACGCGCCTTCACCAACAAGTTCAACCACAGTTGAACCAAAACAGGCTACGAGCCTTCGCCACCAAATTTAACAAAGTCCAACAACAGTCGAACTGGGACTCCGGCTGCGTACCTCCGCCAATAAATCCAGCCACGGTCGAACCTAGACTCAAGCTACGGGCCTTCGCTATTGAATCCAACGAGCTCGACCTCGCTCGAACTACAAGAATGGACGCCTTCGTCCTCAACTTTAGCAAGTCCAACCACAGTCGAACCGAGACTCAGGCCAAACGCTTTCATCTGTGAAAGCAAAGCCCGACCTCTAACAAATCAAAGCGCAGGATAGGCACCCTCGCCATTTCAAGTAAGTTCCCCCAACTCGAATTAAGATTCGGGCCACGTAAAGTTCGGCCCAGTCAAACTACGAGGCCGCGCTTTTTACTATCACGACCGGTAGTTCGACCGCGCCCGAACTGGGACTAAGGCTAAGCGCCGCTATCGCCAAATAACGGCCAAGGCTCGCCCGCACCGAGCTGAAAAAGCAAGGCCATCAACTATATTATGGCTAGGGCCATCGCCGCCAACGGTCGACCTAGATTCGACTACGGTGAGTAAACGACCCGACGACGGTCGAAGTTGCCTCTATGGCTAAGGCCGTCGATTCTATCACGACTAAAGTCGTCGAGTTAAATTCGACTAGGGCTGCCAACGTGAACGGTCAACAAAAAGCGCAACAAAAACTCTAAAGAACGAAAGAAAAACAGTGACAAAAAACAAGCACAAGGCAGGCGATGGAAAAGAAAATTTGTATATTTACAAAGTCAATTGCGGGTCATCCCCGCTTACACCCGGCCAAGGCCGATCAATACAAGAAATAAAAATAATAATAATACAAGAAACGCCTAAAACGCCAAGCAGCGAACAAGACAAGAAAAAATGCATAATCTTTTTACTCGGTGCCGTCTGCGCCACCGTCTGCACCAGCGTCAGCCTCTGGCGTCGCCGCGTCAAAACCACAATCGGCACGTGCCTCACGAGCCTTCTGACGTGCCCCCTCGAAAGCAGCCTCGGTCACGACTCCAGCCTCCCACAAACTCTTATATACATCACGTTGGGCCTCGGCAAAGACCCAAAGTTCCCGAGCCTGGCTGGAAGAAGCGGCCTGATCCCGTAGCCGCTGATTCTCTTCTTCTAAGGCTGTGATCCGGTCCGCCATGACCTGGGCGTCCTGCTCAAAGACACCAATCCGCTCCTCGAGACTCGCCTCTCTAAAGGCCGCAGCATCCCTTTCCAATGCCCGTTGGGATTCGTGCACGCGGATAGCCTCCTCCAACGCCCCGGCCCTCGACGAAGCATCCCTCACTTGAAGCTTCAATGCCGCGACCTCACCCTCCAACGCGGTCACTTTCCCGCTCCATGCCGCAGCGGCCTCCGCCGCCTTGGCCTCGCCCCGGCGTTCGCACTCAGCTGCGACCCTCTTCACCGCTTCGAGCTCCTCATCCTTTCGGCGGAGCTGCTCCTCGAGAGCACTCGTTCGGCCAAGTATTTGCTGCATCTGAAGCTCCCGCCTCGCCAGCTCTTCGACCAAGGCCCGGCTGCGAGGATCATTCCTCAAGCGCACGCGCAACTCTCGGCACTGATCTCGGTAGCGGCGATACTTCTCCAGCGCCCGCAAAAATATCCCCGAGCGGACCTTGGCTCGACGGATGCTCTCCACCTACAACTGATAAGACTGCAAAGCAAAGACAACGATTAGAATAAAAGAATAAACCTAAGGCAAAGAAGAAGCGAACCGACGTAACAGTACATACCCTCAAGCCCATCACGGCTACCTTATTCATTAGCCCGACATCCGTAACGCCCCTCAACGACGCATTCTCGGCCTCCGAGCATAGCAGCTCGAACTGTGGCACCAAGCTTTCCCCTTGGAGCAATAAGTTCAATTCCGTGGGAACTTCGATAAAGCGAGATCGCCCCCCTGCACGCACCGCTGAATTGGTGAGCCTTCTTGGAACATACGGACGTCGTCGGGATCCAATTCGGATTCGGACTCATCCTCACCCCTACAGCATCTCCTCCCGCCGCAGCCGCTGAAGGAGCGCTGGGCTCACCCACACTAGCAGCCGCTGAGGAACTACCTCCCGTTTCAGCGACTGGAACCACCAATTGAGTCGCCGAAGCGACGGTATCATCATGGCCTAAGCCAACCGGTCCAACCCCCATTGTTTGTCCACCCTCGAGGGCAGGCGCCGCAGCCACACTCTTCTCCGCGTCCGCCGGGGGGGGAGTCCAAATTAATTACCACAGGAGGAGCCGGCGCGAACGCGACCCTACGCCTTATCAACGGCCTCTCCTCCTCCCCATCTGATGACGATTCCGCTCTAGGGCGCGCAACCCCCGATGGCTTCATCCCGAAGTAGGGTCCGTGATGGAGAAGACACCGCTGAAGACTCGACTGATGCCGCCCTCGGTGTTGAGCACGACACCGGCGCTGCAGTAAGCCGAGCAACTGCACCAGGCCGACGGAAGGCCAGCTGAGGGGCCCTGACGCGGCGTGCCCTCCCTAATCACAAGAAAACAAGGTTGATGAATAGAGTTGAAACAAAGCAGAACCTAAGAAGAAATCAATTTTTTACCTGCCACGGGCCTACGGCCATGCCTCTCCCAGAAAGATGCCCATGTGCGTATCCCCCGCGTATGAGGGAGTACGGCCTCGACCCACTCACGTATCCAAGACAATGGGGCCGGCGGCGACCTGTCAGCTACAAAAAAGACACGAGTTAACGCCCATGATCACAAATCATAAAGAGGGAAAGAAAAAGGAATTCAACCACTAAAGAACTTACGTGCATGGTTCCAAGCCTCTGGGAACCCAGTAGCATCCGCCACCAGGTGCTTGGTCCTGATGTAAAAGAAGTGCTCGAAAGGGCGAGGGTCGACCTCGTCATCCAACTTCATGACCAGGCCCCTCGACCCACGAGGGCACGCCTGAATCATGGTGCCGCGGACTCTCTGGGGAGCGTAGAGACTCAGCACATGCTGCAGCGTGACCTCCCTACGGGCCAATTCCGCGTACTTGATGAACATTGCCAATAATTTGTAGAGGGAAGGAGTGAGCTGACCCGGGCATACCCCGTAATAACGGCAGAAATCCACCACCAGCATTGGGAGCGGGATCTTGAACCCCAACCTGAAAGGATAGGCGTAAAAAACGCAGTATCCCCGGCGATCGGTGTGGACCCTCTCCTCGCTTCTAGCGAGAACAATGTCTGCATGGGTAGGAACGACCCCCTGTTCCCGTAATCGGGCCATCCCAATCTCCCCCATTAACGGGGCTTCATCCACCGGTTCCTCTCCACCGTCGACGGTGAAATCAATCGCCAGACCTCCGGGCCGAGGAACCACCTCGTCAACCGACGGAATTTCGCTGGACTCCATCTGTTCTGCACCTCCCATCGCCGGAGATGGCCCTCCAACTACCGGAAAATCTACTGGAAGAGCACCGTGGGAAGAACTGACTGCCATTGTTGATCTACTGAAGACAAATGATACCACAATCAAAGGAAAGAAAAGAGAAGATGAATTAGCGAAATGAAAAAGTCTCCTCAGAGTCTCTCTCTCAGATGAACAATGAAGATATGAGAAATGAATGCCTCAACCCGCCTTTATAGGCAACATAAATGGCTTTCGCGAAACCCAATAGCCATCATTAACTGCACGACCAACCGTAAAATGGTTCGATTCTGCCGAAGCAAGCGTCATTATGACAAGCTCCGCGAAGCGGCTTCTCAGCCATCCGCCAGCGTCCCGCCGTCAGAATAATCGCAACGGCCTGCAAACGCTGAAAGAATGCGCCGTACGCCTTCAAAATTCTGGACGTGACCAAATACGTACCCGGCGCATACTCATTTTCCACGGCCATCTCCAAAATATGAAAAGCTCTCCAGCATATGAAAGGCTACGGCCATCGCTATTATATGAAAGGCTACGACCACCTCCAATATATGAAAGGCTACGGCCATCTCCAACGTGTAAACGACTAAGGCCGCCGCCGTCAATAAGTCGGCCCCCTTATTCGAGTTTTTTCAAATCACAATCGATGAAATCCGCTCATCGAGCTCGGCCGAAACACGACCTCAATAAGGGGAGGGACTAACTGTATGGGTCAGAATCTGACCTCACGGTAATTAACGGAGTTAATCTCCTCTTGAGCTAATCCATAATTAATAAGTGGTATGGCCACTTATTTATAAGAGGATTCGACTCTTGTCCGATTGAATGTACGAGGGCACGGCCCATTCATTCCCCCACGGGGACGGAACCTCAGCGTGGCCACGACCATTTATTGCCAGCTCACGAAGCTCATATCTATAAATACTAAGAGTGGAAGCCCTAGAAAGGGGGGCTGCTTCTTCACTACTATAGACAGGAGAGAGAAAGGAAAAATATACCCATCTTATGGGAAGAGAAAAACACCATTGTAAGGCTCTGAACCTCTTCATGGAGAGGCAGACCAAACAAATATTATCAATAAAGGCTTTTAATGTTTCTCCCCCTAATTCTGAGTACTTATTTTCGTTTCTTTCATTTGGTCCAATGGATAATTACGATTTGCTATGATTTTCCCGTGATTATTTGTATTGTATTGCACTCATAAGATATGTGATAACTTTTGAGCAAACAATTTTTTACTTAATTGAAGGCTAAATACGAATATCCAAAGGATCAAATTTGCAGTTATGTAGAGCTATTCACTTTGCAAAGCCAATAATTATTACATGTGTGATTTTCTATTCTTAACATACAACTTTAATTTGCAGATTTTTGCCCACCAAAAGAAACAAGAAATTGAAAGAAACTGAAAAGGAAGTTCAAGAATCGATTAGGCGTATTATTGACAACAGACTATAGGCAAAAGAAGCAGGGCAGGCTTTTAGTGATGATCTATTAGGTACACTACTGGAATCAAATTCCAATGAAATTGAAGAGCAAGGAAGCAAGGAATTTGGATTAACTATCCCTGAAGTAATTCAAGAGTGCAAATTATTTTATTTTGCTGGTCAAGAGACAACATCAGTGTGGCTTGGTTGGACTATGATTTTGTTATCTAGGCATCATGATTGGCAGGCAAAAGCTAGAGAGGAAGTTTTACAAGCCTTTGGAAGTGATGAACCAGCTTTTGATGAATTAAGTCGGTTAAAAATTGTAAGTTCTTTCACCATAACTTGGAAAATAACTCATGCATATATAGAACAGAGGAATCTAAGAGATTAAGGACCCATTTGGCAATAAACTTTGGCAGTTTGTTTTGTATTGTTTTTTGAAAACAGTGTTTGTTCATGAAATAAGATCAATTTTTGAAAAAAAAAAAAAGTTGAAAAAAATTTTCAAGGCAGTTTTTGGGTAAAAATATTCTATCCACTCACAAAACTTTAATTTTTTTTTCAAAATTAATGCACGTCCAAACATAACTTCGACTTTTAAAATTTATTTTTCAGCACAACTTCAGAAACTTGTTTTCATGTTTCAACCATATGTCCGAAAATTTTCACTTTTTTCACTAGCTAAAATTGCAGTCATTTTATAATTAGTAATCAAGATTTGTTATATCAGTTGGGAAAATTTTACTTATCCGTTGAATCATCTAAGTTATTAGTAAGCTGAAGTTGTAATACATCAATATATACTTTTCAGGTGTCAATGATCTTGAACGAGTCCCTAAGACTATATCCACCACTATCAACACGTATCAGAAGGACTAATGATGGAAACTAAATTAGGTGATCTGCATCTGCTAAATGGATCATTGCTATTTATACCAACGATCTTCTTGCATCATGACGAGGAAATTTGGGGAGAAGATGCAAAGGAGTTCAAGCCTGAGAGATTTAGTGAAGGTGTCTTAAAGGCAACAAAGGGGCAAATGACATTCTTTCCATTTGGGGCAGGACCGCGAATATGCATTGGACAAAACTTCGCAATGTTAGAAGCGAAAATGACTATAACCTTTATTCTACAACGCTTCTCTTTTGAGTACACACATGCTCCACAATCTATTGTAGCTTTGCAACCTAAGTTTGGTGCTCCGCTTATTCTTCATAGGCTCTAGTTTTGGCGACAAACTACCCCACTATTTGTAAGCAACGTCGTATCTAGGGCAAGAAAAATTGAACTCACACTACAAAAAAAGGGGTAAATTGCGGAGGTTTATTTGCGGAGGGTATAAATAATCTCCTCAATTTGCATAATTTTGCGGTAATATATTAGCCCCCATAAAATTATACAATTTACGGGGGTCTAATACATCCACAACCCTAAAAATAGCGGGTAATTTATTTCAGACTCCCTCCAATCTTTTCCGCCTAGAAACTTCCGCCCCTCAACAATAAAATACACTGTCTTCTTCTTCTTCGAACTTCTCTTTTCCTCACAGAGAAAGAATTCTCTTTTCTTCTTCGAACATTTATCACTTCCACAGGAATAAATAACCAATTTTCTCGTTATTGAGTGTGAGCCAAAATACACTCGTTCATTATTTCTTTATTGATTGAGTCCACTACAAATCTCTGCCGGTATTCTCCTTCTCCCAGGTTTGATTTTTCTCTTTTTTCCTTATTTCCCCTCATGGGTTTTCTGTTAATTTTGAATTTTTGTGTGTATTTGGTCGATCTGTATGATATATAGTGTTTGATGTTGAATTTTTGTGTGTATTAGATGGTCGATCTATATGAATTTTTGTGTGTATTTAGTTTGTTTACTTCTTTTATAGAGTCTCCCGTTTTCATGTGCTGTCCATATTTTTGTAGAATGGGTAAATGAATAATTGCTTCGGACTGCTAATAGGCTGTAGAGTATTATTATTATTTAGTACTCTAGTTATGATCTTTATGGGGGTGAAGTTAAAAGATAATGAATTAATGTGAGTCAGATATTATATAGTATGAGTTGTCATTATAGCCACCAACTGGAAACCACCATTTCTGGTTCATCACTTGAGATATTATATAGTAAATTCTGAGAAATTTTCTGTTTTTGTTGGGAGATATGACTATGACTATGCAAATGCATTCTTTCTTAGAGAATTTTCAAGTTTGGTAGTGTTTATGATTATAGATGACTTTTGATGTATGTATTTATAGCTTCATAGGTAATATTTTGCATTCTAATAATAGAGAACTGATATTTTCTCTTTATATTCTGAAAGGTTCATCAGCTGCACTTGAAAGTTAAAACTTTTCTATGGATAAATCTTGGATTAGAAAGCCAAGAAACATCGGGGAATATTTATTTGATTTAAATCAGTTTTTAGATTTTGCATTTGCTAATCTGTTGTTAGAGATAGAATTAAGTGTCCTTGTCCTAAATGTGGATTTGCAAAGTTGTAGACTAGAGAGGTAGCGCTCGATCATTTGATTTGCAAAGAAAACTAAGAAGCCTGCAAAGATTTTGCGTTACTTTCCATTAAAACCAAGGTTGCAGAGATTGTTCATGTGCTCTAAAATAGCAAAATATATGAGATGGCATGCTGAGGATAGTAACAAAGATGGAATCATGAGACATCCTAGAGATGGTGAGGCATGGAAGAGGTTTGATACAACTTTTCCAGAATTTGCCTTTGATCCCCAGAATGTTCGGCTTGGCCTAGCTAGTGATGGCTTCAATCCTTTGGGCAGGATGAGTACTAATTATAGCATTTGGCCAGTCATTTTAGTTCCATACGACCTTCCTCTTTGGTTGTGTATGAAACAATCCAATTTTATTCTATCAATGATCATTCCTGGTCCACGCACGACGGGAAATAATATAGATGTTTACCTACAACCCCTTATTAAGGAGTTGAATGAGTTGTGGAGTGAAGGTTTCGAAAATTTTGATTCATCAAAGAAAGAGATGGTTAGATTGCGAGCTGCTCTTATGTGGATAATTAGTGACTTTCCTAGACTCGATATCTTATCTGGTTAGAACTCACATACTAGTTTAGCATGTCCCACTTGTAATTTTGATGCAGAACCTTGTCGGCTTCGCCATAGTAGAAAGTGGTGCTTTATTGGTCATCGTGGATTTTTAGCAAGAAATCAAAAATTTAGGCTGATGAGGCATCGCTTTGATGGAAATGTGGAGGAAAGAGACCCACTGAGAAAGTTATCCGGATCTGATATTTTGCAACAAGTGAAAGATATTGATGTTACATTTGGAAAATCGGCTGATTTGAATGAGAGAAGAAAAAGATCTAGACAAAAAAATATTGGGCAAGGTGCAGCACAACAATGCAGGAAAAAAAACATATTCTTTAATCTTCCATACTGGGAGTTCAACTCGTTGCGCCACAATTTAGACGTCATGCACATCGAAAAGAATGTGTTTGACAATATTATATATTCTTTGCTCAACGATAAAGACAAGTCAAAAGATAATATTAAGGCACGAAAAGATCTGAAAGATATGGGTATAAGGCGTGATCTTTGGCCTGATGAGAATGATGAGTGTAGGCTTGGTGTATTTACCATTCCAAAGGAAGAGTGGCTTTCCTCACAACTTCAAAGAATATTTCAGTGCCAGATGGTTACTCGAGTAATATTTCTGATTGCATTGATCCAGACTAAAGGAGAATCTTTGGATTAAAGAGTCATGATTGTCACATTGTAGACATGTGATTTTTGACCCTCCCCGAGATTTCACCCATTTTAGCATGTAAATATTTAATTTAGGCCTAATATCGCTATTTCAACTAATTTTGACTTTTTACTTTATTTTATTACAAGAAAATAAAAATCATAAAAAAATAGTTTCATTAATGTTTTGTAGTTATTTTTAATCTTGAAAAATACCAAAAAATAGTTTTGTTTTAACAGTCATCTTATTTTAATAGTTATTTTACTTAAGTAAGATTAGTTAATAAATGAGATCGTATTTTAAGTCTCGTTCGCAGGAAAAAAATAAAACTTGGGCTCGAACAATCCATTTTTAGGCCTAATTTTTGGACCTAGCCCATAATTCCCAAGCTCATAATTCCTAGGCTCATACCCCTTAACCTAAATCTAACCCTAAAAACCTAAACCTATAAAAGAAGAGTCCGAAACTTAAATAGTGCCAAAAATGGCACAAAATACCTTTCTACTGTTAAACAAAAAAGTTACATAAGTACATTTATTTTAACGAAAAGTTAGCCGTTAAAGTTAAACGCAGTATTATACTGCACTTTATTAAAAAAATAATTTTTTTTTAGGAAAACACAGTACAATACTGCGTTTCCCTTAAACGCAGTATTGTACTGCCTTTCCCTATAATTTTTGGGCCCACTTCTGCAGAAAAAACGCAGCACTAGGGAAACGCAATATTGTATTGCGTTTTCCTATAATAAATTTATAGGGACCCTTCTTCTTCCTTGGCTTCACGACAGAATGTGTCCCTAGACATAATGATATATTTAATGTTCTTGACAACAACCGAAAGTGTTATAGTGAAGGTCATCTACACATCGTGTTGTGTACCACAAGATTTTAAGACATGAAGGAGGATGTTTGCAAGTTAAAGTAATATTTCTCCGTATTTGATATT
Source organism: Nicotiana attenuata (assembly GCF_001879085.1). Taxonomy (NCBI): domain Eukaryota; kingdom Viridiplantae; phylum Streptophyta; class Magnoliopsida; order Solanales; family Solanaceae; genus Nicotiana; species Nicotiana attenuata. The sequence goes on from NW_017675814.1 coordinate 45,943, forward strand.
TGCAGAAAAGTACTAAGTACAAGATATGTATTTTTCTTATAAATATTTATCACTTAATTATAATTAAATGACATGTATTTTAATTTTAATTTTATATTTGAATTATTTTATTTCGTGCAGATATTAATAGTAGGTTGTTTGGCCAAGCTTCTCCGAGGCCAAAATATTTTTTTAAAATTTTTAAAACATATTCTTTTTTCAAAGTTGAAACGTTTGGCCAAGCTTCTAGAAGGAAAAAAAAAATACTTTTGAGTAGAGCATAATTTCTTTTGGATAAGCGAAAAATATAGCTTCTCCCCAAAAATACTTTGAGAAGCACTTTTGAGGAAAATACACTTACAAATATTTTTTAAAAATTTGGTCAAACACTAATTGCTACTCAGAAGTACTTTTCAAATTAACTTATCAAATACAAACTATTTCTCACCAACAGTATTTCGAAAAAATACTTTTAATTTGAAAAAAAATACTTCTTAAAGTAAACTGATTTTAAAACATTGACCAAATATGCTATAAATATTGTCATAAGTATTTACCAATAATTGCATGCATGCTTTAGAATCTGAAATTGCTTTTCAGCAGTGGTGGGGATTAAAAAATGGCTTCTGTCGTGAAGCCAAGGAAGAAGAAGGGTCCCTATAAATTTATTATAGGAAAACGCAGTACAATACTGCGTTTCCCTTTTTCCTGTAATAAATTACAAGGATTTAAATGTCCTGCAGAAGTGGGCCCAAAAATTATAGGGAAACTCAGTACAATACTGCGTTTAATAAAAAAAATTATTTTTTTAATAAAGCGCACGATAGTACTGCGTTTAACTTTAACGGCTAACTTTTCGTTAAAGTAAAACGCAGTATTATACTGCATTTTATGTACTTATGTAATTTCTTTTATTTTTAACAGTAGAAAGGTATTTTGTGCCATTTTTGGCACTATTTAAGTTTCGGACTCTATAAAAGAAGCCAACCCCTACACCTAAAAGGGGGAGAGATATACAGAAAACAAAAATCTGAGCGCCGTTTCTAAACAGAGACTACCTAAAACGCAGTACTAAACTGCGAATTACTTTAACGAAAATTTAGCCGTTAAAGTAATTCGCAGTATAGTACTGCGTATTATTAAAAAATTATTTTTTTAAGTAATTCGCAGTACAATACTGCGAATTACTTAAACGCAGTACTGTACTGCGAATGCCTTATTAATTTGGCCCCACCAATAATCAATTGACAAACAATAATTCAAACACATAAAACATGGTATTGTACTGCGAGTTCCTTAAAAAAATTATGCACCCCAAGCTCGGACTTGCCTTATTTAAAGGCGTTTCAATTTTATGAAAATTCATTCAATACAAACTTCAAACTTCCGCTCATACTTCTCTCTTCTTCTTATCAATTATTTTTTTACAATGTCTGAAGAGCCAAAAATAAGGGTTTCATTATATTTGGAGGGGGGGGGGGGGGGAAGGTTGTGCTGGAGAATAACTCTGTGAGGTATAGCTCACCTCCACGGTGTCATGTTAAATTGCCGCTTACTATGGAGTATGATAAATTGGTTTCGTTGTTATGTAAAAAATGAGTGTGAGGAAGCGTTCAGTTAACCTTAAAGTAACCGGTAGGTTTCCGTATTCAGTGACTCCGCCGGGGTTTGCTTATTATTCTGAGTTTAACATCGAGGATGATGAAACTCTTAGAGATTTTTTGCGGATTCCGGATGAATACAGGAAATTTATTGTAATAAAATTATTGGAAATTGTACAACAAGGTGGAAGGCGTTCCCAATAATGAGGGTGTGCATAGTAGGGATAACCCCCAGTCATCGGGTGGTTATTCTGGAGCAGTTTTTGCCGGACAGATTGCTGATGAAAGAGCTTGCCTTGATTTAAACTTGTCACCACCGGCGAATGAGCAGCTACAAAATAATTTTTCGACTTTATATAATCCACAAGACGACTGGTAAACTTCAATTTTACTACGCTTTAGCGATGTTTATTTTATGTTTTAATTGGATTTGTATTAACACTTATATTTTTCATAGGGGGTACCGCCCGGATATGAATTTTATAAGTTATGACCCCGTCCCTAGTTGGAATATGCGTAGTTCTGGAGTATTGGAGCACGGTGGTCCATCCGGGAGTCATCACCAACAAGAAAATATCCATCATGAAACGTCAAGACAGTACGACTTGTAAGTAAAGTGATATAGCTATATCTAAAGTATTTATGTAGTTGGGTAACTTATCATTTTGTTCTTTTTGTGCAGTGAAAATGAGCTTCTTGATGTTCCTGACCTCACACAATTGCCCATAGACGACGTATTGACTCGTGATTTGGCTGATGCGCAGAGTCAGGAAGATGATAGTGATTATGACAACAATGTGGATGAGTTTGGGGATGACACACCCTTCCATGATGAGGGTGATGATGAGGAGGAAGTGAATGTTGAACCTGAGCTGACGAGGGAGCATGTTCCTCCACCTCCCGCTAGACAAAGAGTGTACGAGTCCCACGTGCCATTTCATGAGCGGCATATTCCCTACCTTGATAATTTGCCAAGTATGCCGAACGTGGATGCCCTCACAAGGGATGATGACGATATTCGGTCAGCGATGTGGGATGAGTCTAGACCAGCTGTTCTGACAAAGGGCATGTATTTCCCCGATAAAGCTCGCCTAATTAGGGTTGTAAAAATCTACAGTATAAGAGAGTGCCGTGAGATGACGGTAAGTGAGTCAACTACGGAGGAATACAAGGCTGTATGCGGTAGGTGGTTTATGGGTTGTCACTGGATGTTGCGTGCCAGCAAGAAGAAATCAGGTTTGTGGAAAGTGGAAAAATTTATTAACGAGCACAGATGTGAAATGGACACATTCAATGAGAATCACTTCAACTTGGATGTGGACTTGATTTCTCTTGTCTTGATTCCATATTTGGAAGTGTCCATTAGGTTCAAGATTAAAGAGTGTATTACAGCCGTCCACCAGGAGTATGGTTGTACTATAACCAAAAGAAAGGCATATCTCGGTCGCAAACGTGCCTTTGAACTTATTTATGGCGACTGGGATAAGTCTTTTTCAAATCTGCCCAGGTACATGGCCGCACTGCAACACTTTAACCCCGGGACTGTTGTTGAATGGAGGCGTGAGCAGAGTTCGGACAGACCCGAATATATTTTCAACTATGTGTTCTGGTCATTTAAAGCAGCAATTGATGGTTTTGTGCATTGTCGTCCTGTAATTTCCATAGACGGTACTCATGTCTATGGAAAGTATGATATTAAGCTTTTGATTGCAGTTGCAGTTGATGCCAACGCACAAATATTTCCACTAGCTTTTGCCATATGTGCCAACGAAAGCGAAGAGACGTGGACACTTTTTTTGAACCACTTGAAGCAGCACGTTGTCAAACAACGTTCAGGTATTTGTCTAATATCTGATCGGCATGGTGGTATTTTAAGTTCTGTACGTCACTTGCCTGAATGGCAGGAACCATATGCATACCACCGTTACTGTGTGAGGCACCTGAAGGTCAATTTCCAAAAGAAATTTCCTGACAAGGCCTTGCATGACTTAATGTGGATGGCTGCAACTGAGCACCAGCAGTGCAAATTCACGAGGCGCATGGAAGCGATCCGGCAGATAGATCCACGAGCCTATACTTGGTTGATGCGACATGAGCTTCACATGTGGACATTGCATGCTGATGGCGGCAGACGATGGGGAGCCCTCACTACAAACGTGTCGGAGTCATTCAACGGCTTGTTGAAGTCTGCCCGTGGATTGCCTGTCACTGCCATGGTCCGCATGACATTCAAATAGAGTGCGGAGAGGTTTGTTGAAAGGCATGCAGCTGCATCGGCATTGATGGACAGGGGTTTTCAATTTATGCCAATACCCATGAGAAGATTTGAAAGGTCCAGGAGGCGAGCACAGTGGCATTCATTTCTTCAGTACGATCATGAACGGGGTGTTTTTGAAGTTAAGACCGCTATCCGCGGACACCGTGGGAATAATCTACAGACGGTGAATGAAAATAGAAGGTTATGTTCATGTGGAAAATGGACCATCTACCACATGTCGTGCGCACATGCGTTGAAGTGCTTTCAACAAGTTGGATATGGGGCAACAAACTATATTGATAGGCAATACAGTGTTGCTGCATACGTAGACACGTATAGTGGGAAGTTGCAGCCATTAGGTGCTGAGCATTATTGGCCGCCGGAACCTTTTAAGATGGTATGTAACAAGGACTATTTGAGCAAGCTGCAAGTGCAAAAGAGAACGCGTATACGGAACCAAATGGATGTTGGTGACACCGTTTATGCGCGTAAATGTGGCATATGCTCGCAAACAGGACACGACCGTCGTAAATGTCCTTCAGGTGGTGTGCGTGGCGGTGGTAATCCGGCTCCTGGTGCAAGTTCGTCGAATGTACCCAACTATCAAGGATACCCCTAGTCTTTTGTTTTGGTATTGTTTTTTGTAATACGTGTTTGTACTTGTGTATTTTGCAATATATATCAAATAAAATTATGTTCCACAATCTGGAATGAGTGAAGAAAAAGCTGTTTAATTGCAGTAAAATATAATATATAAAGCGTGGTTTGATAGTTTCATATAACAACACAAGCATTTAAACTTAACTTCCACTTCAATTAAAATAAAATTTAGTACAACAAACAAGGAAAACATTACCACAGCACAAACACAAACATAGCAGGCCAACATAATAAAAATACATGAAACATGAAAAATACACTAAACACATACATGCCAATGTTTGTCCCGGTTTATTTATTCTCCGCTCCAACCACTTAAATCGTTCTTCCAGTTGTTCTTTTTCTTCTTCTACCTCTTTCAGTTTCGCATTCACCTCCGCAAGTTCCCGTTTATATTTTTTTTTACGTTCCTTTTGTGCTTCACAATTCCATTGTGCTTTCCATTTTTCTTCTTCCACCTCCTTCAGTTTCGCCCTCATTTCTGCAATAATTCTATCGCTTTCTCTTTGTGTTTCCTGTTGGCATAAACACATATTATGAAGAAACTGCAGTTGTTCTCTGTAGCATTCCTGATAACATGGTTCATCAACCCATTCCTCAAAATCTAGGTTCGCCGGGAACCTTGTAAAACTGGTTCATACAGCACCAGTAGCGGCGTCCAACTTCACCACCGTCCCAACAATTTTGCATCGAGCATTCTTTCCACAGTTGCACTTTGGTGACGAAGAGGTTGAGCCATTTAATGAAATATTTGCTTTTAGTAAAAAAACCTTACTTTTAATGAAATATTTGCTTTTAGTAATTTTTGAGCATACAAAATAACTACAATGAGCCCGTTATTTATAGGCGAGACAAAAATACATAAAGCGTGGTATAGTACTGCGTTTTATGGAGTTGTCTTGTCGTTCTGAAAAAGATGAAAACCATGTGAAAAAAGCTGCTTTCTTGCAGAAAAATTTAATAATTAATTCGCAGTATAGTACTGCGTTTTATGGAGTTGTCTTGTCGTTCTGAAAAAGATGAAAACCATGTGAAAAAAATTGCTTTCTTGCAGAAAAATATAACAATTAATTCGTAGTATAGTACTACGTTTTATGGAGTTGTCTTGTCGTTATGAAAAAGATGAAAACCATGTTAAAAAAAGCTGCTTTCTTGCAGAAAAATTTAATAATTAATTCGCAGTATAGTACTACGTTTTATGGAGTTGTCTTGCCGTTCTGAAAAAGATGAAATCCATGTGGAAAAAGCTGCTTTCTTGCAGAAAAATTTAATAATTAATTCGCAGTATAGTACTACGTTTTATGGAGTTGTCTTGTCGTTCTGAAAAAGATAAAATCCATGTGGAAAAAGCTGCTTTCTTGCAGAAAAATTTAATACTTAAAGCGTGGTATAGTACTGCGTTTTATGGTTTTAGTTATCCTTTGTGCAGTGATGGTTTTAGTTCTACTTGTTTTTGTGTTACGTTTGCAAGGTTTGTTTTTGTGTTGCACTGTTTAAGTAAAATTGCTGTTCAAACGCAATTAAAATAAAATTGTTGGTAAAAGATAATTGTTACCATTATTTACATAATGCACTATTTACACAAAGTAAAAACATAAGTAAATCAGTGAGTCCCGCAGCCTGTGTGCTTCAGTGCTGCTGCCGGCCTAAGTCGCATCCCTTGTCGCTCGGGTACTCTATCTGGATCATCGTCATCAAGACGCCTCTTTATGTGAGGATGTGCTGCAGCATCGACACCACAGCTGGTAGGATCGGAAGAATATGCCGTCGGGGCGTCAACAACCTACAAAACAAGTAGTAATCTTAGCATGTGAAAAGGTATATTTGTATTGTACGTGTTGAGTCAAAAAACATTTTCTCACCGTGGTCTCGTCGGCCGCCTGAGTATATGCATCTGTGGTGTCCTCATCAAAGCATGTAGTTGCCTCAAAGATGGGCTGGGACAAAATCTTCATAAGAAAGTTAAAAATTAATTAATGTCAGCTCATTAAGGAAAAGAAAACAAATTGAAATTTTAAAGTAATAAACATACCTGCGCTATCCGCATCAACCGACGGGGATGCGGTATAACTCAACCTGCGCCCGCCATCCACATCCCGGGTGGGCCGATCCTCAGCTGCGGTAGATGGGCATGCAAAGTACTGGTCTACATCCCCATCGAATGTACCCGTGATCGACAATGCTCCTAACGGGGTGACCTGCGATGCTGGCAGAGATAGCTGAAGGCTGTACGACGGCATGCTGCTGGAAGGCTCATCTACCTGAGGTCCATAACCCGGCTGATCATCTCCAAAATCTCCATCATGTACCTCAACAGGTGGGCCAACAGGTGCCTCACAGCCCCCTTGCTGGGGACCACCTCCTCGCCGTCCCCCACGACCCCCGCGACCCCGTGGGGCACCCCTGCCTCGTGGGGCACCCATCCCTCGTGCCCTACCCCTGCCTCGTGGGACACCCCTACCCCGATGGTAGTCCTCTGGCGCCATATACTGAGCCTCGTGGTCCAACCTCGCGGCATCTCTTGCCTGAAACAGGGTCCGACGAGCCACCTGTGCCACCCGCCGGTCATAGTCAACGAGTGCAGCATTGTCGGCATGCTGCTGCATCTCCTGTCCCAACTGGTAGAGGTGATGATGCCCAATAGCCTGTGAAAAATTTAAAATATTAATTAAATAATGCTATATCACAATTATAAGATATTAATAAGCCATAAAAACATACCAGTGCTTCGTGCCTCCCGACGTATGGTCTGTAGCGATCGCCAAGTACATGAATGGGGTTCCCAATCATCCGTCGGGTGTGACGGCGGTACCATGACGTATACAGATGAATAGTGGCCTCCTGGGTAAATGTAGGTGGTGGCGGAATACGGTGACCTCGCTCCTCCCAAATATGGACCTGCTGCTCTAGCCATCCCATATATATATCGTCCACCCTGGCACGGTCGTCCCGCTGATAGTGTGTAGCCACCCATCCAGGCTCCCCCGGTATAGG
>NW_017675814.1:55912-59197 GCF_001879085.1 Nicotiana attenuata
CATATTCAACAATACAAATATGCATGTACTATACGAGTTTCGACATAAAAAAAATCGAAATACCTCGATTTAAGTTTTTTGAATTTGATTGAAATCGAATTTTTGCACCCGAATGAACGAATCCAAAGCTTCTCTTGTGTGCGGGACCTATACTCTTTGCTTTCTGGGTGACGGGTGGGGCCCAAATATTTTCTTTTTAACTTTGACGGGGGTGGGGGTACCAGAACAGTGCTCGTTTTTTTAATGGGGGGGGGGGGGGGGGGACTCTGTCGTTGTCTTGGGGAAGAAGAAGGGGCTTTATTTTATTAAAACAATTCACAGTACTATACTGCGAATTACTTAAACGCAGTATAGTACTGCGAATTGCTTTAATAAAATAACAATTTAAGTAATTCGCAGTATTGTACTACGAATTCCTTTAAAAAATAGTTTTTAGTAATACGCAGTACTATACTGCGAATTACTTTAACGGCTAAATTTCCGTTAATGTAATTCGCAGTATAGTACTGCGTTTTAGGTAGTTATGTAACTTTTTTTTAGTAGTAGAAACATGCTTTTTGTCCAAAAAAGCGTTAGAAAAGTTTCAGAAACCAACACCACCTAACGCCTATGTGCTAAAAACCTGGACCTTCTCTTCAGAAGCTGTAGCGGCAGCCATAAACACACGACCCAAAGCCAGCCCTCCTCACCATCAAGAACACCCAGATACAAACACACACAAAGATAGATATAGGAATGGACAGAAGCAACTGAGATCGAAATTTTGTCATTCGAAAACTTCAATTGAGATCTGTTCCCAAAAGTTGTTGAAGTCGAAAATTTGTTGCTGTTGATTGTTGAACTCGTTGCTAAGTTCAGTCCGATCTGGTTTCAGTCATTGTTGAAGATTCGAGTTTGTTTCGAAGAGGTTTGGTCGAATTCGCTGGGATTCTGGCGAAGCATTTCGATTTTGTGTTCGAGTTTTCTAGTTCCGTTCTGTCACGACCCCAGTTCACCCTCCATGAACATGTGGTGATGGCACCTAATTCCTACAACTAGGTAAGCCTAACAGTGCGGAATAATAAATTAACATTTGCGGAATAATAAATTAAAACTGAACATACGGAAATAACAACTGTATATAAGGCCACTCAGCCTATACAACTCAAAATATGCGGAAGTCTACAACTAAATCCCAAAACCCGGAAACTCACGGGAAACACAGGCTAATAGAATGTAGTAAACTGCTCTACACCAGAATGTCTAAACAACATGAAAGGAAAGAAAAGGAACTATCTGCTAAAGCCGGAATAAAGTAGAGACTCCTGGTCTGCGAACGTAGCAGATATACCTCAAGTCTCAGCTAGGACTCCCCACCACGAGGATGATACGTCTGGGAGGAAGTACCTGGATCTGCACATGAAAAACATGCGTAGGAAGGGCATGAGTACACCACAGCGGTACTCAGTAAGTGCCAAGCCTAACCTCGGTTGGGTAGTGACGAGGAAGGTCAGGGCCCTACTGAGGTAACATAATAAATAATGAGATAACAGAAATAGTTTAAATAAAGTCTACAGCGAGAATCTAAACCAGGTAAATAAGGAAGAACAGTAATAGAAAGCAAAGGTAACAATACACGGAAAACTGCCCTCACAAGGAATAGTAGCCGGGGGATCTCTTGGTATCCTCATCATCAACACCGGGGATCTCTCGGTATTCCGAGGATCTCTTAGTATCCTCAATAAGTAAGTCGGGGATCTCTTAGTATCCCGAGGATCTCTTGGTATCCTCAATAAGTAAACCGGGGATCTCTTGGTATCCCAATATGTATATATAGAAACACATGTGCCAGGGATCTCTTGGTATCCCGCACCCTCAGTCCAGAATATCTCAAGTACAGAGGGATCTCCCGGGAAGCCGTCCCGTAGTCCCAAATTAAACACACAACAACAACGATTCCTAAATCTCGGAACAATGCTAAAAATCAGGACACGAAGTAGTAAATTATAGCCTAACATGCTTCACAGAGTACAAATAGCACAGTTAAAGCAAATAAGCAGGTAAGCCAGCTAAACATGAGTCTCTAAGCTAGCACAGGTACAAACTTACAGTTAAAATGAACAAGTAAACAAGAAAGCTCAATTTAAATACTTCAAGTAGAAACGGATTTACAACAATTAGCTCAAGTACGCGCTCGTCACCTCACGTACGGGGCATTCAAATATTCAAGATCATATCCTAAGGGAAAAAGGTCCCCCACACAAAGTTAGACAAGCCACTTACCTCGAACCGGCTCAATATCAACTAGAAATCACGCTTTTGCCACGAGTATCCGACTCCAAATGGCTCAAATCTATTCAATTCAATTACACATTGTAAATAACATCGCAAACACCTGGTTTTGCTAATAAATTCAAAGCTACGGCGTAAAATTAGGTGAAATGACCAAAATGCCCTCCAGGCCAACGCCCCGGAATCGAATAATTTTCACATTTTCAGAACCCTCGTACTCTCACGAGTCTAACCATATAAAAATCTCCCAAATCGGAGGTCAAATGCCCCCTCAAAACCCAATAGTTTGGTCTATGAACTTTCACCCAATTTTCATTCAAAATCCCAAATTTAAAGGTGAAATCGTGATTAGATTAGTGGGTATTAAGCATAAGAGAGTAGAGAATCGTTACCCAATCGTTGCTCTTGAAAACCCCTCGAAATTTCTCCCAAATCCGAGCTCTCTATCTTGAGTTTTGTTAAAAATGGCTAACCCTCGTTTTTGAAATGTTAAATACTGTCCAGACACTCAATGCATCGCGAACGCGGAGACTAGATCGCGTTCGCGGAGAAGAAAGATGGAAGATGTCAGATATGCTCTTCGCGATCGCGAGGAGTAGGATGCGAACGCGAAGGCCTGGGATTTTTAAAGCTACGCGAACGCGTGGCCTGTAACGCGATCGCGATTGGAAAAATGCTGAGGTCCAGAAATTGTTCTACGGGAACGCGTGCAAGGGTTCGCGAACGCGAAGAACTGACTGGCATAGGTACGCGAACGCGGTGAAGTTTATGCGAACGCGATGAAGAAACTGGCCTCCCTCCAAGATTACACTATGCGAACGCGAGAGGGAGGCTGCGATCGCGAAGAGGAAAAGTTTGCAACAGCTGAGTTCAGTTTTCTGCAATATTTTCCAACTCCAAAGTGCTCCGTTGAGCACCCGGAACACACCCGAGGCCCCCGGGACCTCAACCAAACCTACGGACATATCCCATAACATCATTCAAACTTGTACCAATCCTTAAACCACCTAAAAC
>NW_017675815.1:0-798 GCF_001879085.1 Nicotiana attenuata
TTTGAGTTAGTGTTAGGACCGACTAAGTACTACAAAGGTCATGTTAATTCTCATTACTTACTATCCTCGTTTTGTAGGGCTTTGAAGATTTTGTTCATACTTGTTTTCTATTGGATTTTTTGAACTTTCCTAATGCGGTGATGCAGGCCTTGCTGTATAGGCTATCTGGTGATTACAATCCATTGCATTCAGATCCAATGGTTGCAGGAATTGCAGGGTAATCTTCCATAAACAACGCAATTTAACTCTCTCTTTATAATGATAGTACTATACTTATGAGTAACTTGTTCTTCTCTTTGCCAATAACTTTTATATTCTGTTATCCTTGAGCTACTTAGCCAATGTTTGCCGGTTAGTGATACTTGTTAAAGCTGCATGATATTAGACATGAACCTCCCATTGTTTTGCACGAAATAGAAAGGGCACTCACAAACTAGCGATATTGCTTCCTGAGTGAAGCATAACATGTGGGAAATTTTCGGGTTTTTCAATATTGCAGCACTTTTAGAAAGAAATATTGCCCCATGTATGGTTGTTTAGTATGGATTCTATTTCACTATTGACCGCCTCTTTCCATAACAATGATTCCGAAGAAGACATAGCTTCTTTAAATGTTTGAGGCTCATTTTTCAATAAGAAAGTCATAAAATCTGGTCTAAATGAAGTAGACGTTCTTTGACGTTTACTACGTCTTGGATCTTCTTGGTTAAGTGTACTTTCTTTTGTTTCTTCCCGAGGTCGTTTAGATCCTTCACCAATCGACTCACACTCCTTTTTATACGGATATATATTTTCAAA
>NW_017675815.1:2819-34650 GCF_001879085.1 Nicotiana attenuata
ACGACGACGACGGCGCGAGGCTTGCCTTCTTCTCAACTCTTTAAGAGCTAGAAGAAGAGCAATTGCTTATATACCCATAAAAAACCTCTTCCTCTTCCAATATGGGACAATGCCCATTTGCCAAGGGAGGGGGAACTTAAAATTTCACTCAAAAATTTCATTTCCCTCCATTTCCCATTCACCCTCTTTTAAGTATTTAATATATTAATTAAATACCTTAAAAACCCAACACTCCCATATAGTGGAATCTAGGGAGGGTAGTGTGCACGCAGACCTTACCTTTACCTTGTAGAGATAGAGAGGTTGTTTCCAATAGACCTTCGACTCAAGAAAGCATAAGCATCACATTAATAAAAGGAAAAACAGAATGGAACAACACCGATAAGCCATATAAAAGCAGCATAAATAACAAGAAGATAGTGAATGACCGAAATGCAAGAAATGACAGGTAGTCATAGAAACCTACTACCAACAGAAAGCGAGAGTACGTACTAATACTATCTAAATAAACAATCTAGCCTACCTAACCTACTACCCTAACCCTCGACTTCCACACCTTCCTATCAAGGGTCATGTCCTCGATTAGCATAAATAAAAACAAAGGAAGTATATATATATATATATATATATATATATATATATATATATATATATATATATATATATATATATGAGCTATATTCGATACGCTATTACCTAATACACTTATACTTAGTGCATAGTATAGCGTAAGTACATATACAGTATATATATATATATATATATATATATATATATATATATATATATATATATATATATATATACGCAAACAAGTGTTTTTCATGAGTTAAGTTATATATATATACTGTCAATGTAAGAAATATTTTATGCTATCAGGTTGCCTAACTTTTGTCTTATTTTTAATATTAGAAATCTCATAGTTTTAAAAAGATTACATATAAATATTTTTGAGTAACCTAATATTATAAAGAATTTACTACATTAATAATGTGTATAACTTAAATTTTAACAAAATAGTTCCAAACTTTTGTAGAAGACGTGTTATTGTTCGTGACTGCTCATGCTTTTAGTATCCTGCCGTAATGCATATTTGTACGTGTCCAACAACCTACATCTACTGGGATGAGTGTGACATTTCCTAGGGAATATAATTAGCAAAATGTTACGTACTATAATCTCATCATCTAAGCCTCTGACACACAACACATACAATGTTGAGAATCCATGCAAAATTGCATCTAGTAATTAACAAGCTGCAAGCCACTCGACTCTTCAATTATATATGCTCCTGAAGTCAAACTTTTAGCTGCAAATTCCAATAAGTTTTAACATCAGATACTGCTTGTGCTTGGCATGATAATTACCTATCGTGTGCCTCATCATCCTTTGAGAAAAAATGGTGCCACTCAATCCTAGTAGCAATTGATGATCAGTATCGTGACGAAAGATTTTCGACGGCAAGAAATACTTAGGGTTTGATTGATTGAGGAAAAATATTTTCACGAAAAAAATATTTTTTTGAAAAAGTGGTCTTTTATTTTTGAAACTTATTTTTCGGTGTTTGAATTAGCAAAAATTAGTTTTTGGAAAATATATTATTTAGGCAAACTCTATAGGAGATGAAATGGTTAGAGCGGGGAAGGACTTGGTAGGTCGGGTTTTAGGCAAGGGCGTATGTAGCACGTAGGTGACGGGTTCAATTGAACTCACAATTTTTGATGCAGAGCATAAAATTTATAGGTAAAACTCTACTAAAATTGCAACAATAGCATATATGAATAATGATAGGCTATAATTACGTATTTTAGTCGATTATTACACTCTAATTTACTGCACTTTAGTTGAGTTTGCGCTTTAATCGCTAGTGTTTTCACTAATTGTGTGTTTTATGCCTTGTAGGAGTGATTCCGAGCTATGTTGATGTTATGGAATGAATTCAAGTGATTTGGAGCTTTGAATTCTGAGTAAAAGCCCAAGGAATTAAGCCGGGATCGTGTTCAGGGGTCAAATTTGATAGTTAAGAACAAATGAAGACTCGAGTAGGCATATTGCGCACTGTCTAGTAAAATGCACATAACTTTTCGCTCAGAACTCTATTTGGGCTCCACAATATATGGTTGGAAAGCTAACTCAAAGGGATACACCTTTCATGTTTTACGTTGTTCCGAATTCCTGCCCAACTCTACCTATATAAAAGAACAAGAATCGATCACTAGGTCCCGAGCAATTCTACCTTCTTTCCATTATCCAACGCTCATGCGTCCCCTTTCTCCCACTCTTTTAAAGCTTTCAATAAAGCCTTCTTAGCTGTGGAAGCAGCAACCGGTCTGTTGGAAAGTTCCTGCATAAGTTGTCGGATCCTCAAAAAAAAGCTTTTCTGGGGACGCGCTGTTCAAGTCGAGTTTCCTTATTGTCCCTTCCAAGACATCCCTTCTAACTTCCCTATTTCCAAAGGAAGAAAGAAAGGTCGAAAGCTCTCTTTCGAGAGCCTCTTTTGTTGGGCTCGGCGGCCCCAATCGCAAGGCTAGATCCAGATCCCCCATAGCCTGTTCAGCATGAGGAATGGCTGGCGGAGCATCAGGATTTCCCTGATCCATTCTCAAGATCTCAAGCCCCCCTACCAAAAAACGGAACAAGGTGAAAAATGTGCGAAACAGTAGACTTTCCAAATACCGTGTCCGTACCGCGATTGCGGACGTCCAGGCCTGGAAACTTATCTTTTTCGCGTAGGAGAAGGTATAATTGTTTGGGACCGACCCTACTTGGTATATATACATGGAAAAATGGTATTTTGAGGAGGTAGGACAGATTTTTGACACAGATTCGACCTAAGGAGGCAGAGACACAATATGAGCAAGGCGGGGAATTCTTCTACGAGTTTTTTCTTCCTCTTCCTATTTTTCATTGTTGGTTATGACTTTTAGTATTGTAGTTTTACATACTATTATGAATAGCTAATTTGTTATCTAGGATTTTGATAGAACCTTTTGTAGGATAACTTCTTGTTATGTTTTTATGTAATTGAGCCGTTAGATTTCTCTACTTGTTCAACTATGTGTTTATTGTTGTTGATTGACTGGCCACCGATTGACTGTGCCTATTTATTATGAGTTGCTTGAGAAAGGATACATATTTAGGTGGTTGTTGAACAACGTCAATCCTAACGTATGTGAGAAATCAATACAGCGGGTTGAAAGGCAGGTTTAGAAATAACAAAGCCTTGACGTGGTCATAATGAGCGGTTAGATAAAGCCAACTAGCGTAGTTCGAGAGAATATGTCTAGTAAATTGTTGTAGTTGCTCGAGAGAGAATTACGACACCTAAAGTGCTCACGATTAGTAGAGAATACATAGGCGAAATTGTATGGAACATAGCAGGAAGGATTTCAACATTTGGGGAAATCATAACTCTAGACCTCCTAATCTTTTCTCCAACCCTTAGTATCCCTAGTTTTTAATTTACTTCTTTAATTTCTTAGTTAATTAGTTAGATATAAGAATCTTAATCTTCATAACTTAAAAGTTATTCGAGCTTGTCCTCTTGGTGATATTGAACAGTTATAGTGAAGCCTTAGTTCTCTGTGGGATTCGACTCCGGACTTTTAGACCAGATTATATTTGCAGCGACAACTTATTCTTTTTAAGACTAGAGTTGGGCGTGACCAATGAACCCATAACTTTAAGAATATAATGGGTTCAACGCTAAAACCATAAAATTTAAATCCTGGATCTGCCTCTGGTTCTAGGGGCCCGAGCACATGAAATAGGGTGAGAAAGGTTGAGAAAGAGTTTTGAAAAATATTTTTCCTGCTCTTGTAGGGAAGTTAATTTCCTTTAATTGAAGAAACATAAGTTCATGAAGAAAATATTTTTTAAAATATTTAAACCGACCAAACATAAAATTTTCCTTCCCATCACTCGTGTAACTTGACGGGAAAAATTTACATTCACACAATGTTTACATTAATAACATTACTTAATCATGATTAAATAATTAATATGTTGAAGTAACATATATTGACTAACATTAGTTAAGTGATATATAAAAAACAAGTGAATTTGGTATTTTGGTTACGTGAAGTGATTCATTCCCTAGGGAAAAATACGTATTGCTTAATTTAATTAGCTTTTATGAAAACTTTAATAATTCATGGACTGGTCATATTATTAGTACTAGTACTTTTGAATCTGTTATTAATCTTACCTTATAAATATAATAAACACTTAGCTAGCGTTTGGTCGTAGATTTGGGTGAAATTCGGTTTGAAGATGAAAATGTGTTTGGACATAAGTTTTCAAAATATATTTCACTTTTTTTTTGAAAACATGAAACATGATTATACCTACAAGTTCTAAAAATTATCACAAATACCCAACAATACTTTTATCAATAATATCCATTATATTATCGCAAACCATAGTCCTGAACATAAATAAATTTGGTACAAAATTATCATTTTTTTAATGAACTACATAATACACTATCAAATGACCGAGAAGACGAAGCAACATTGTTATAAAATAATAAATGGTGGACTCTTTTATAAAATACAAAAGTTTGGGGCAATTTTTTAAAAATGTAATGGTGATATTTTGGGTTGGGATTTGGGTTTTGGGTTTTCAGAAGTTGCCAAAATGTAGATAAAATCTATAGCCAAATATGTATTTCCTCAAAAAAACCCAAATATATTTTGGCAAAATCTATGACCAAACGGGTCCTTAAATGCATTTTCAGATTTTATTAATGTTTTAACTCTTAATTCTTCGATAGTGGATCTCTTTAATAGTTCGTCTATCATTTGCAAAACTAACCAAAAAAATATCTCGAGTTTAAAAACCACGCGTTTCTTTAGATCATTATAGCGACTCGAGTTTTGAAATAGTTGACATGCTTTGAAAAGACCAAATTCAGCAACACTCCACGTTTGGCTGCTAATTTTAAGTAATTAAGAGATTAATTTAATTAATTATATATTGTAAACGCGTTGGGCGGTGGATGATTAGGCCATTCAGAAAGCGACCATCTGACTGAAAGAAGATTTGCCGCGATCTTCGAACGCAAGTTGCAAGATTATATTGCACTTTTAAGAATTATAATCATAAATTAATTATCCGAAATTGAATAAACATAATTAAAAAAAACAAATAATCATTCTATTAATTAATTAATTAGGAGAAGGAAACATGAGATGAATGATCATTGGAATAGAAAAAAATCGTCACCGTCTTAGAAGATTTGCATATCCACCGACCCACACCTTTTTATGGCCAAAAAACGCTCTACTTGACCCACCAAAAATAATAGAAAAAGAGAAAAAAGAGAAAGAGCAAAACCTGATTTTTGTTTGAGTTTTCCTTTTCCTTTTGCAGGGTCTATAGAGGGGAACTAGAGTATTAAGTACGATTCGGTAATTTTTACTTAAATTTTGTATATATATTAATAAAATTTATTAAAAATATATTAATATTTAATTATAGAATAGATAAATAAAATGAGTTATGAGTTCTGATGAGACTAACTCGAAATCTAATTAAAATTTTTAAAAATTAGTTTCTAATGGGATATTTAGCATCCAAGAGGTCATAACTATAATCGTGATGTCATAAGTACTGTTGGGTTTTTAAGCTATTAATGCTTAAAATGGGGTGAATGGGAAATGGAGGAAAATAAAAATTTTAAGTGAAATTTTAAGTTTCCCCCCTTGATGAAGGAACATTGTCCCATATTGGAAGAGGAAAAGGTTTTTGATGGGTATATAAGCAATTGCTCTTCTTCTAGCTAGCTCATAAAGAGTTGAGAAGAAGGCAAGCCAGCCGTTGTCGTCGCTCGCTCGCTCGGCTTCGGCTTCGGCAAAATTAACTACCCTTCAATTTTCCCTCTTTATTGTTGAGTAAATAGCCATTTATGTTATGGCATTTATGCTGTGGCCGTTTTGCATAAACAACCATTCTGAAGAGTTGCACCTCTTTAGATTTCAGCCCAACTTTGGCTATAAATACAAGACTATTCTGCTCTATCCTGGGAGAAAATAATCCATAACCTTGGGTACTAGGAGGTGATTAAATTCCTTAAGGAAACACTGTGAATTCAGTGGGCTCGAATTGTTTTTGTTATTTCATTTACATTTCTGTTTATGTTAGTTTATTTTCTCCAGAATTGTTTTACAAATATAGATTACTAACAAGCTTAAGGAATTTATTATATTTTCTGTATTTGCACTCACTCTTTTTTTGGAGAGTAAAACCTTTGTGGTTTTGTACTCTATTGGAGATTAAAATCTACGTGATTTTAACGTTTGTGTCATTCTTTTACAGAAATGACTAATGATAATGTGAACCAAGCTGTCTAGTGGTGACTGCCAATGCCTCAACGAGCCGAACAACACCGGCAGCATTGGCACCGGCGGAGAAACCCGAAAATTTTTCCGGGATTGATTTCAAGCGCTGGCAGCAAAAGATGTTCTTCTATTTGACTACTCTAAGTCTCCAGAAGTTCATCAAGGAAGATGTTCCTGTGCTGTCCGATGAAACTCCAGAAACTGAACACTTTCTCGTGATTGAGGCGTGGAAGCATTTAGATTTTTTGTGCAAAAATTATATTCTAAGCGGGCTGGAGGATGCTTTGTATAACGTCTACAGTGGCGTGGAAACGTCAAAAGAACTGTGGACTGCGCTTGAAAAGAAATACAAAACCAAAGATGCCAGGTTGAAGAAGTTCGTTGCTGCAAAGTTTTTGGACTACAAAATAGTAGATACCAAGTCTGTTATTACCCAAGTCCAGGAATTGCAAGTGATTATTCACGATCTCCTTGCTGAAGGTATAAATCAAATTAATACTGATATAATTTTGATATAATTTATCTGGATTGCTATCCAAATTATAATCTTGATTATAATCTCAAATTTGAATCCTGAAATTATACCCAAAATATACTAGAATATCATTGTTTTGAACTAAACGAGTTTTCAAGTATTTTGTTTGATGTTGTTTAATTTGATTTCTAAATTTAATAATCTTGAAATATTTTAAAATATTTCAAACCTAAGACCGAGAAAATAAGCAAAAGTCAGAGTTGGGATAAGAATGTTAAACCAGGTATATCTTTCGTAAGTTCCATTAAGAGGAAGTCAAAAATTAGTAAGTAGAATAATTGGTACTTATTCTTGACTAGCTATGAAAATCATCAACGGAATGTCCCTACCAAAAGGGTCTATCGCTTCACCGGCCAAAAGCATTGTCAAAAGTGTAAAATGACATGTAAAGCATATAATAAGATAAAATAAAGTAAAAAACATCAGTACCACTCTCACTTGGCAAGAAGGCAGATTTGGATTATTCAACTTTTTGTTACCTTCTACACTGACAATACCCTGATACGTGTGTATAGAAAATTTAAAACCTTGTCTATTATTGCTTTTGAATTATATCTTTTTCGTAATATAATTGTTACAGGAGAGTAGGAAATATGTAAAAAAAAAAAAAAACCACTTCTCAAATATTGGTCCCTAATTCCTCTAATCCAAAATTTTAAATCAGATGGAGCACGTACGTCTTATATTGCACACGATTTACCTGGTTTTGTATGTAAGAATAAGGAAATAAAGGTTGCTCGCAAAGTTTAGGTATGTAAATTATTTTAAAGAATGAGCTTAGGGAGCGAATTATATATGTGACAGTGGGTTCGAACTTAGTATAACTATAATATTCAAATAATATTTCTCTTTTTTACATATTTAAGTGGAATATCCGTACATAATCAAAACATTATTATTCTTTTAATAATACACGATGAAAATACATTGCATAATTAAAAAGCTATGTTTTAAATGGTTCGACTAATACTTTGGTAATGATATCCTTTAGCTTGGTTTTGGAGTTTGTATATAAATCTTCATCCTTGTACAGGAGATTGATCACATGGGTTAAATTGAGTACTCGCATAAGGACAGGCCGGGGCGCAGGCGCAGAATAAAGGCATTCTTTATTTATGTCTCGCCATCCATTTGCTACAAGTTTTTCAAATTTGGCATAAGCTTCCTGCTTTGAACCACCAAACTCCTTTATATAGCTTTCAACTGCTGAAGCTACATGCCCTCTTTCTTGTTCAAACTAAATAGACAATATAATTTCCACTAAGGTTAAAATAGAAATTAAACTATAGGAGGAAGTGAAACTCTTGATATAAGAGAACAAGAAATCAAGAAATGAAACATAACAAATCCGTGTATAACTATTGAGCCATTATCTTAAGGGGAAATAACTTGTATATTGATCACGCCCAACTATGCCTTATAAAAGGACACGCGGACATTGCAAATATAATCTGAGTATTTATGCCCAGAGTCGAACCCACAAGGAATTAACCTATCAATTACTTTCGTTGGACTTACTAAATTCTACGGAATCAACTTCCCCAAACGTTGTGAATAACAGTTGATGGTATTACTAATAACTAAGACTGAAAGTAGATAAACAGCTGAAAACTAACTATGCTTGAGCTGTAAACAATTATGAGAAGGTCCTAAGGCTATGATTTCCCCTATTGATGGAGTCTCATCTGGTTATGTTTCATATAGATTCACCAAAACATCTTTATCAATCATGAGCACTCTTTTTACCGTAAATCTCTCCTGAGTAATCACGATAACTTACTAGACGCACTCTTCCGAGATACGCTAGCTGGCTTTGTTTATTACAGCTCACTTTAGATTGCACCCCAGGCTTCGTTATCCCTAATCCCGCCTTTAAACCCGCGGTTATAGATCCCTCTTATACTTTGGGAGTGATGTTGTTCAACAACTACCTAAATATGCACTCTCTCCCGAGTTATGCACACTAAATAGGCACAACTAATTGAGGATCCTGTCAATTAACTACAACAAATACGTAGTTGAACAAATAGAGATTAAACTGGCAATCTATATTAACATAATCAAGAAGTTCATCCTTCAATGGATTCCATCAAAACCCTAGACAAAGGATTTAGCTACTCATGACAAAACGAGAATAAACTACTAAATTATTCATAACGGGTAATTGCAAGAAAATAAAAGAGATAGAAAAACTCTAATGTTTGGTTGATCTTCTCACACTTATTCTTGCCTCCAAAAGTAATCTTAAAAACAAGCTTCCCCAATCTTGGGCGAGTTTCTAAAGCTTATAAGGGTTTTACAAAAAGTTTCCCCGAAATTACACTTTGGCCCCCAAATTTTCAGGTGCGTGAACAGTTCACCGCGGTCGCGGTTTAAACTTTGAATTTGTCTCTTACTGTAACATGTTAAAATACACAAATAGTATAATAATAATAATAATTCTTCGGGGGACATAAGTTATAGTATATGTTAAATTCATATATTTGTTTTGTGTTACCCACCAAACCAGGGGGCTGACAAGGGAACACAACATATTAGAACATGGAGATGAGAAGTTAAAGATATTGGTACAAGGCCTAACATGTGAACCTTTTCACTAGGCTTCTATATAAATGTTTTATCCTATACAAGAAAAACGGACAAGTACCAGAAAGTGACATGAACTAACTGAGCAGCGACATCTAAGGCATAGTTCGGTATTCCGTTAATTGTACGCGAATCAGCCGTTATATCTCACTCCTTTAATGCCATTTTGCCCCTAAAATTTTGTATTTTTTCCTCTTCCATTGTTACCATTCTTGATCCTTTTTGGTTTGGTTGGGTTGGGCTAAGCCTCCCCCTGACCTGTTGATTTATTACTTCACTTTTCCTTTCGTNAGAATTGGGGAGGGGTCGGGTCTTTTGACTTAAGGGAGGGGGTTTTAGTTTTAAAAATAAAAGAAGAAGAAAAGAGAGAAGAAGAAAAACAGAAAAAAATAAAAAAAATTAAAATACCTGGTACCCCCGCGGCCGCGATCGACCGCGGGGGGTTTTAAAATTTGAGGCAGAATACTCTCGCTTCACCGCGTTTCGCCGCGGCCGCGGTGAGATTTAAAACCTGAGGCAGAATGTTTGCCTTCCACCGTGGTTCATCGCGGTCGCGGTGCTGGCGCTGATTTTTTTTTAAGAAGTTACAAGCACATACTAATAACAACATTCATGGGTTGCTTCCCACGCAGCGCCTGATTTAACATCCCGGCACGACGCAGACAAACGCATTTAAGGTTCGCTCGACCTTTGAGGTTCCGTCAGATTCATCTCAGACACTTCCTTTGGCTCTTTCATGCCTATGTATAACTTCAATCTCTGCCCATTGACTCTAAATGTGTGAGAGTCTTTTTCCGAGGCAATCTCCACAGCTCCTGAAGGGAAAACTTCTATCTCTCGAAATGGACCAGACCATCTTGACTTAAGCTTACCAGGGAACAACCGTAGTCTTGAGTTATAGAGCAATACCATGTCCTCGGGTTTGAAATGTCGCTCAACAATGTTCTGGTCGTGCAACTTCTTCATTCTCTCCTTGTACAACTTTGTGCTCTCAAAAGCAAGATATCTGAACTCGTCAAGCTCATGCAATTCAGTGACTCTTGTTGTGCCTGCAGCCTCCATATCTAAGTTCAGCTGTTTCAATGCCCACCACGCTTTATGTTCAAGTTCCACTGGCAAGTGGCATGCTTTTCCAAACACCAACTTATATGGTGACATACCAATTGGTGTTTTGAAAGCAGTTCTATAGGCCTAGAGTGCATCATCTAGCTTTTTCTCCCAATCAGTTCTTGTGGCGTTCACAGTCTTGGTTAACACACTCTTTATCTATCTGTTGGACACTTCAACCTGCCCACTGGTTTGCGGGTGATAAGGGGTAGACACCTTGTGTCGTACATCATACTTTGCAAGCAACTTCTCGAAGGCTCTATTACAAAAGTGAGGGCCTCCGTCATTGATAATTGCTCTTGGTGTCCCAAAGCGGGTGAATATGTTCTTCTTCAAAAATCCCACCACCACTCTTGCATCATTAGTGGGCAACGCTGCAGCTTCTACCCATTTGGACACGTTATCCACAGAAACAAGTATGTACTTATTGCCAAAGGAGCTGACGAAGGGACCCATGAAGTCAATCCCCCAGACATCAAACACTTCCACCTCTTGAATCGGGTTTATGGGCATCTCATGGCGACGGGAAATGTTCCCGGTCCGCTGACATTCATTGCAGCCCTTCACCCATTGGTGCACATCTTTAAACACCGTTGGCCAAAAGAATCCGGTCTCTAGCACTTTCGTAGCTGTCCCGACCCCTCCAAAATGTCCTCCATACGCCGATGCGTGACAAGCCTGCAAAATAGAAGATTGTTCTATCTCGGAGACACACCTCCGGATCATATTATCAACACATATTCTAAACAGATAAGGCTCATCCCAATAATACATGCGGCAATCGCGATAAAACTTTTTCTTTTGAACAAATGAGAGGTCATAGGGAACTATACCGCAGGCCAGGTAATTTGCAAAGTCTGCATACCATGGCGCTTCCTCAAGACTAGTAGCGAGCAGCTGCTCATCTGGAAAGGTTTCCAGAATCTTTTCGACCTCGACTGATATTTCAGCTCCTTCAAGTCCTGATAGATGATCAGCGACTTGATTTTCTGTGCCCTTACGGTCACGAATTTTGAAGTCGAATTCTTGCAATAGCAGCACCCAACGAATCAGGCGCGGCTTAGACTCCTTCTTCTCAATCAAGTACCTGAGAGCTGCATGATCAGTGTATACAATTACCTTAGAGCCAATTAGATATGATCTGAATTTATCGAAGGCAAACACCACCGCCAACATCTCTTCCTCCGTCACAGTGTAGTTCAGCTGAGCTCCACTCAGCGTTCTACTAGCATAGTAGATTGGATGCATCAACTTGTCTTTCCTCTGCCCCAGCACTGCCCCCACTGCGTAATCACTGGCATCACACATGAGTTCGAATGGCTGCTCCCAGTCGGGGGCAACTATGATAGGTGTTGTGACCAGTCTCTTTTTTAGCTCCTCGAATGCTACCCTGCAATCATTAGAAAACAAGAAAGGGTGATCTTTTTCTAACGACTTACAGAGAGGGATGGCAATTTTTGAGAAGTCTCTTATGAACCTCCGGTAAAAACCGGCATGCCCGAGGAAGCTCCTGATTGCTTTGACTGAAGCTGGAGGGGGCAGCTTTGCTATCACATCCACTTTAGCACGATCCACCTCAATTCCTTTTCTTGACACTGGTGCCCCAAGACTATACCATTTTGTACCATGAAGTGGCACTTCTCCCAATCCAGAACCAGGTTAGTCTCAATACGCCGTTTCAGCACACGAGTCAGATTGATCAGGTACTCATCAAACGAGTTCCCCACCACTGAGAAGTCATCCATGAACACCTTCATTATATCCTCTACCATGTCAGTGAATATGGCCATCATGCACCGTTGGAATGTGGTGGGTGCGTTGCATAGGCCAAAGGGCATCCTCCGAAAGGCATAAATGCCATACGGGCAAGTGAAAGAGGTCATTTCTCTGTCCTCCGGTGCAATGGAGATCTGATTGTACCCTGAGTACCCATCCAGAAAACAGAAGTGTGACCTCCCTGCCAACCTGTCTAACATCTGATCAATGAAGGGAAGTGGGAAGTGGTCTTTACGGGTGGCTAGGTTCAACTTTCTATAATCCATGCAAATTCTCCAGCCCGTGACGGTTCTTGTAGAGATCAATTCATTGTTATCATTCTTAACTACCGGCATGCCACCCTTTTTAGGTACTCATTGAACTGGGCTAACCCAGTTGCTATTAGATATTGGAAAAATGATTCCCGCATCTAACCACTTGATTACTTTTTTCTTCACCACTTCCTTCATATTGGGGTTCAGCCTTCTTTGGTGTTCCCTGGAAGGTTTGTGTCCCTCTTCCAGTAGAATTTTATGCATACAGTAGGCGGGGCTGATCCCCTTTATGTCTGCCATGGTCCACCCAATGGCAGTCTTACACTCCTTAAGTACCTGCAATAGTTGTTGTGCCTGCACATCTAACAAACTAGATGAGATAATAACAGGTAATGTAGAGTCAGGTCCAAGGAACTCATACCTGAGATGGGCGGGCAGTGGCTTTAACTCCAGCTTTGGTGGTTCTTCGATGGATGGCTTGGCTGGAGGAGTTTCTCTATTTTCCAAGTGCAAGGGCTCAAATTCTAGAGTTCTATCCCAGAACCCTCTACCCTCTAACGCCAACACCCATTCCGCCAGATCCTCTCCATTTACCTCATCCAAATTCATCAAACATGCAGCAAGGGGGTCCTCAATAGTTAGCATCTCATCATCAGTTTATACAATTACATCCACGACATCAATAAGAGAGCAATTGGCAAATTCACTTGGTCGCCTCATAGATTTCTGCACATTGAATGTTATTTCTTCGTCGTTCAGTCTCATCTTGAGCTCCCCAGTCTCACAATCAATTAGAGCTCTCCCTGTGGCTAGGAATGGTCTTCCTAAAATTATGGGAATCTCTTCATCCACTTTGCAGTCTAAGATCACAAAATTTGCAGGGAACACAAATTTCCCTACCTGAATCAACACATCATCCAGGATACCAGAGGGTCGTTTCACAGTCCTGTCAGCCAGCTGCAACAACATAGAGGTGGGTCTAGCTCTTCCAATACCCAGCCTCTTATAAATCGCCAAGGGCATAAGATTAATGCTGGCCCCTAGATCACATAGTGCCTTAGCAAAAGCAAAATTACCAATAGTGCATGGAATTGTAAAGCTCCCTGGGTCAGACAACTTTTCCGCAATTGGTCTAGTCACCACTGCACTACAGGTCTGAGTAAGAGTAACTGTGGCCAAGTCTTGGAAATCAAATTTTCGGGACATTAAGTCCTTCATCATTTTTGCATACCCAGGCATTTCTTTCAAAGCAATAATCAATGGTATATTTACATGGATTTGTTTCAGCATCTCAAAGAACTTCTTATATTGTTCCTCCTTTTGGTACTTAGCCAGCCTCTGAGGGAAGGGTGCAGGAGGTCTCTTCTTCCCAATCATTTGGGATTGATCTTTATCAGCTGCCACATCAACTACTGGCTCCTGGGCTGTCTCAGCTTCTTTCTCGGTCTCAATCTGAGTGCTATTTCCTTCCTGGGCAGGCTGGACTGTCACCTCTGTCAGTTTCGTTGACTCATCCAGCTCAATGGGCACTGGTATGAGTGTCTCAGTCTGTCTAGTTTCTCGAGCCCTCTCCTGCTCTACATCCAAATCTCTGCCATTACGTAGACTCACCGCCATCAGCTGCTTCGGGGCTTGATCTTTTGGATTTATCTGTGTGTCTGCCGGTAGTGTCCCATGAGGACGATTGTTCAGAGACATCGAAATTTGGCCCACCTGCACTTCAATATTCTTGATTGCTACATCATGTGCTTCTACTCGCTCATTAATTTTTGCATTAGACCCAATAACCTGCTGCATCATTGCTTCAAGTCTAGCAAACCCATCTTTCTGCCTTCCACCATGTTGCTGCTGAGGAGGGTGATACCCCTGCTGCTGATTCTGATTATTACATCCCTGTGGCCTTAGGTAAGGAGCCATATTTTTAGGGGGTCTCATACCTCCCATGTTCCCAGTATTGAACTGTGGCTGGGCTGGCCTGTACTGCTGATTCTGCTGGCCTCAATTCTGACCACCCTGTCTCTGGCCTCCATAATTATACACATAGTTCATGTCTTCAGGATAGTGATGATGATCATGTTCTGCATTCCACTGATTACCAATTGGCTGACTAATGCAAGATGCACACAAGCCCCCATTGGTAGTGTCTACGATGTGTACCTGCTGCTTCTGCGCTGACTCTTCCACCTTTTTGGTGAGTATACTCATCTGAGTCAATAAGGTGGCCATATTTCAGCCATAGAGTTAGATGGATCTAAAGGCACTGAGTGAACCACTGGGGTGATAGGTGCATTCCTGGTTATCCATCCCGAATTCTGTGCCATCTTGTCAAGCAGACTCTGGCTTTCTCTCCATGTTTTGCTCAAAAATGCTCCACCAGCTGAAGCATCAACTATGCTCTTCACACTATCTGACAATCCCATGTAAAACCGATGTCCCAACATCAGATCTGGGACACCATGGTGTGGACATACAACCAGCATCCCCTTAAAGCGTTCCCATGTTTCATGCAGTGTCTCCATTGGTCTCTGTTTAAAACTCAAAATTTCATCAATTTGTTGAGCAGTCTTGTTGGGTGGGTTGAACTTGTTGTGGAATTGTTTGACTAACTCCTCCCAAGTTGTTATGGAATTTATGGGGAGTGAGTTTAGCCAAGTCTGGGCAGCTCCTGTTACTGAGAATGGGAACAACAACAACTTGATTGCTTCCTGAGTTACGTTGGGCTGCCTTTGGGTTTTGCATATTGACAGAAAATTCTTCAAGTGCTGCTGAGGATCTTCGACTTGTGACCCCGAAAATAGTCCCTTGTTTTGCAACAAGTGCATCATGTTATTCGTGATTTGGAATGATTCAGCCTGTATCTGCGGGACTACAATCGCTGTGGCCAGATTTTCAGTTGTGGGTTGTGCCGAGTCATAGAGAGCAACCTCTGGCACAAGAGGTGCCGGTGGATTGTTTTCGTGATCTCCCATGTTCGGTTCGGATTGTTCAATTGTTTCTTGCTGTTTGCTTTTCTGGTTGGCCCGGTTCAAGGCCTTAAAAAAAATTTCGGGATCTGATAGAGCTTCGAATACTTCACCAGTTCTCGTTGAGTTTCTAGGCATGCACCTGTGCAACCAAGTCAACAAACGTTAAAATTTCAATGTATGGATTGGGTATAGAGAAAACTGACTACACTAAGAATTTTTGTATTTCTTTTAATTGTAATTGATAACACCGTTAATTCTCCGGCAACGGAGCCAAAATCTGATCACGCCCAACTATACCTTATAAAAGTACACGCAGACGTTGCAAATATAATCTGAGTATTTATGCCCGGAGTCGAACCCACAAGGAATTAACCTATCAATTACTTTCGTTGGACTTACTAAATTCTATGGAATCAACTTCCCCAAACGTTGTGAATAACAGTTGATGGTATTACTAATAACTAAGACTGAAAGTAGATAAACAGCTGAAAACTAACTATGCTTGAGGTGTAAACAATTATGAGAAGGTTCTAAGGCTATGATTTCCCCTATTGATGGAGTCTCATCCGGTTATGTTTCATATAGATTCACCAAAATATCTCTATCAATCATGAGCACTCTTTTTGCCGTAAATCTCTCCCGAGTAATCACGATAACTTACTAGACGCACTCTTCCGAGATACGCTAGCTGGCTTTGTTTATTACAGCTCACTTTAGATTGCACCCCAGGCTTCGTTATCCCTAATCCCGCCTTTAAACCCGCGGTTATATATCCCTCTTATACTTTGGGAGTGATGTTGTTCAACAACTACCTAAATATGCACTCTCTCCCGAGTTATGCACACTAAATAGGCACAACTAATTGAGGATCCTGTCAATTAACTACAACAAACATGTAGTTGAAAAATAGAGATTAAACTGGCAATCTATATTAAATAATCAAGAAGTTCATCCTTCAATAGGTTCCATCAAAACCCTAGACAAAGGATTTAGCTACTCATGACAAAACGAGAATAAACTACTAAATTATTCATAACGGGTAATTGCAAGAAAATAAAAGAGATAGAAAAACTCTAATGTTTGGTTGATCTTCTCACACTTGTTCTTGCCTCCAAAAGTAGTCGAAAACAAGCCTTTTTTTTCAACTTGGGCGAGTTTCTAGAGCTTATAAGGGTTTTACCAAAAGTTCCCCGAAAATACACTTTAGTCCCCAGACTTCCAGCAGCTGGAACAGTTCACCGCGGTCGACTGCGGTGACAGCTGACCTTACTGCCTCACGTTTTAATCCACCGCTGTCGCGGTGGAATTCTTGTCTAGGCCATTTTCTGATCCTTTATGCTCGGGTACTTCTCGAGTGGGCCTTTTCTTCACATTATTGCCTCCAAAACACTCTATGTTGCTTCCTCACCTATAATATTCCCTGCGAAACAAAAGAACACTAGTTAGAGCATTTTGTTGGCGAATTACCTATAAAACAACAACAAAGTATGGTCATATTAAGGTGTTCAACTTTATAGCCTACTATCATATATATATATATGTACAATATAACACTTATACCTCCATCCAAATAAGTTGGGGTCAGCTAATTATATATGTAAAGTAGCAAAAACAAAATCTAAGAGATGTGAGAAGTTGGCTTTGGCGAGTACGAGATGAGGTATTGGGCGGCCCAAAAAGTATTGAGAAGAGGTGATCAGGCAGGATATGGCGAGGCTTAGGATATGGCCCTTAATAGGAAGGTGTGGAGGTCAGCATTAGGGTTGTAGGTTAGGAGGTAGTGGAGCACTTTTCTACTTCGTTCCGGGTGAAAGGCTAGTCGGATAGGGTTGTGTACTATACTGCTAGTGGTTATTGTTGTGTCCACACTATTCTTCCACTTTTCATAGTACCGAGTCTTACTTACGTGTTATTGTTATTATTTTTCATCTATTTTCTGGTACTTATGATGTTGTTATTATCTTATGGTTTCTCTTGATGATACTGATATATTGTCTTTTTCGTTTCCTTGAGTCGAGGGTCGATCGGAACAGCCTCTCTACCCCTTGGGTAGGGTTAAGGTCTGCATACACTTTACCCCTCCGCAGACCCCGCTTGTAGGATTTTACTGAGTTGTTGTTGTTGTTGTTGTTGTATTTCCAGAGGGTGCTAGGTGTAATTAAAGCTTGATCGTCAAGGTACTTTTCACAATTAATCTATATAAAATTAAGAACAAGAAAAGGTAATCACTTAATCTTCCAACCTCTCGAATTAATTGCTTCTATCGAACAAGAAAGTAGCAACAGGATGAAATGTCAACTTAATTTTGTTTCTGTTAGCTTTTTGTATGAACTCGGCATAGACTGGTCAAGCTTAAGTTATCAAAAACTTACATATTCAGACTCTACATAAAAATCACTATAAATAATTACGTACTAAGTTAAAATATTTAAGAAAAGTCGGTTATAAAAGAACTGTTTGACTTTTCAAATAGTAATATTGTCACATAAATTGAAACAGACGAAGAAGAACGCAAAACGAGCGGGGGGATTGTTTCAATTTTACCTGATGTCCAACTCTGTCGTCCATCAATCGACATACTACAGATGAAGCTTTTACCATTAAAGGTTCACTTGTAATCCACTCAAAGGTCTCCTTAGTGACAATCTCACCCATACCAACCAAAGAAATAGCTGAGAGCATCATATAGCATGCAGTTACCAGTGCCACTTTCAAATACTCCTCAAATGTTGGAATATATCCAGCATGATACCACTTGAACTCTTGAAAATATGCTTTACATACTTTCTTCAGCTAAAATCATAAAACAAAGAACTTTTCGTTAATCTAAAAGTTCCACAATTTAACTTCTTTTACTATGCAACATTAAACTGTCATGTCCCAGTCAAGAGAAGAACTTGAAATTGCATTGTAAATTACTCCTTTTTATTTTATTTGAAGGCATTTGACTAGATGAAGTTAAAAAAAGATTTTAAAAAAAAAAACTTATGGTCTAAACAAGTCCTAAATATTTGCTTAGCTAGAAATCATCATTTATAAATGTTGGACTAAAACGGTCAAAAGATACTCTTAACATGGTGTGATATTTTCCGCTTTGGGCCAAGCCTATATAGTTTTTCCCGAAAGGTCTCATACCATTAAGAGTATCCAACTACTTATAAGTAGCTTATTTTTCTTTTCTACTTTCCAGGTAGGACTTTGTTCACACACACCCAATAATAAAAAGGGATAATTAATTTGTTTCTACATATAGTTAGAAATGCATCATTCTGTTCTGGACATGCTAAAAATGAAACTATTTATTATATGTACTTATATTGACTTTGAGGGGCTAATAGTATTCTGTTTTTTCTTGTAAATGTTAATATAAAGGAAAAAAAAAAATGTCAGATTGTCTAGTTTATGTGTTAGGTAGGATACAAAGATCCCTTACAACATTTAGTTGACTAAAAATAATCTCATGGACAAAAGAGGTGTATACACACAACATATGCATATACAATATTATGAGTTTCTTTATTTTTCCTTTGTAGAATATAAAACATAAATTGCAAAACGATTGTTAGTTTCCAAATTAATAATTAATAACTTTCTATTTGGGGCTTATGTACCTCTTTTTTTGCATAGTGAATTCGGTAGGATTTGTTTTCATTTGCCAACAACAACTCTTCCATTTCAGCAAAAACATCAAGAATATAATTGTATAGTAGCTTCAAGTATGGGGGTAACTGCTTTGATGCATTTATGTCCCATCTGTTCATTAAGAAATTCCAACCAAATCAACGTTAAGACATTCATTGAATATGTCAAAGTAGTTTAATTTTTTTGGATTGGGCTGGGGAATCCGAAGATAAAATTTTGCCAGATAGGGATCTAACAAAAACTTCGTTCGAGGAATGGGCCAGATCGAACCATTTTTCAAGAACATCGAAACTTCAAAAAGAAAAAGAATGAAGTGAAAAATAAACATGTATATATATTGAATACATAAGTAAAACTTCACCTCTCAATTGCATCAGTGAACATTTTAAGTTCATCCAGGGTTCCATATACATCATACAAGTCGTCCAATATGGAGGCAAGGGAGATTACTTTGGTTGCAAATATTCGAGCGCGATAATATTGAGGCTCAAAATATATTCCTAATACCGAAAAATACGATTCTACCACACGATTTCGAGCAATGGAAAATTCCTTTCAACATACTTNTTAATTTGCGCAGTGATTATAAAGTACTCTATTTTGGAGGTTTCGGCCATTTAAGCATATTTGGATCTATGAAGCTCGGATTGACACGATTTTTGAAGCGATTTTCACCACATGGATTGGGGTAAGTGTTCTCTACTTGGTTTTGATTTTATTTCATGAATCTATCTTCGTTTTCGGTATTTGATTGAGGATTTCAAGAGAGAAATTGGGAATTTTTGTCTAAAGTTTCATAGAGTGAATTTTTGAGTTTTGAACATCGATTGGGAGTTGGATTTGAGTGGAACTAGTATGGTTGGACTCGTAACTGAATGGGTTATCGAGTTTTTTGAGTTTCATGGGGTTCCGAAGCGCAGGCCCGGGTAAACTTCAGCTCTAGAGCTGAAGTTTTTATTTTATAACTTGAAAACTTCAGCTCTAGAGCTGAAGTTTCCAGGTTACTAAACAAAAACTTATAAAATAAAACTCTAGAGCTGAAGTTTTTATTTTATAACTTGAAAACTTCAGCTCTAGAGCTGAAGTTTGCGAGTTAAAAAAAAAAACTTCAGCTCTAGAGCTGAACTTCGGGCCCGGCTACTAAAATGCTGAAGTTTTGTGTAATTGCCTTTGCTACTTCAGCCACGTGTGCTGAAGTTATGTGAAAAAGCGGGTACGCTTGCAATTTTTTTTGCAAAGCAGGCACATGTTAAAATGTGGCACAAAAAGCGAGTATAGATGCAAATGCCCCTAAATACTAGTAAGAATATTCATATACGTGAAAGTCAGCCCACTCTCAAAGAATTTCTCAACAAAACCAAAAATATATATATATAAATTAGCTATAATTTTTTTGCTAATTCATTGCTAAATAGTCCGTAGCTAGTAGGATTTTCCTTCGCTAATAACTACTAAAAATCACCTATTTACCGTCGCAAGTTACCGACGTATGTCCGTCGGTAATCAGGCTTTACCGACGGATATCCGTCGGTAAGTGGTTGGTAGGTAAATCCTTCCTCGGTAAAATATACCGACGGACCCCATCGGAATTCCATCGGTACTCTGAGGATAGCTGGTCAAATAATTTTACGTACCGACGGATATCCGTCGGTATATTATAAAATAATATAATAATAAAAATATCTATACCGACGGAGATCCGTCGGTAAATAAAAATAATAATTTAGTAATATAAAAATTAAAAATATGAATAAATTCATTTTCCGATGGCTATCCGTCGGTATTTTCAATAAAAATTAAAAATTTGGTTCAAGTATACCGACGGACTCCCTCGCTAATTAAAAAATTCTGAATTGAAAATGAATAATTGTTCCGAAGGACTCTGTCGGTAAGTCCCTCAGTAAATCTGGTA
Source organism: Nicotiana attenuata (assembly GCF_001879085.1). Classification (NCBI taxonomy): domain Eukaryota; kingdom Viridiplantae; phylum Streptophyta; class Magnoliopsida; order Solanales; family Solanaceae; genus Nicotiana; species Nicotiana attenuata. The sequence goes on from NW_017675815.1 coordinate 23,939, forward strand.
CATTTTTGGCAAGCGGTGCCTATTTTTTGTTGCACCACCTGCCAGCAGAATATTACAATACAAACTAAAATGCAACCACAATAAAACTCAACTTAACAAAAAAAAACTTTATAAACTATATCTAAACATCCAAACTATCCCATCAAACATCCAAATTATCCCATCAATCATCAAAATTATCCAACCAAACATCAAAACGTAACATTCAAAGTTAACATCCAACTAAACAACAATCCAACCAAACATAAAATCACTCATCTTCGGGTTCCCCCTCATCTTCTTCATCATTTGTATTATTTCCATCACTTTCATCCTCTTCATAAATATGGCTTTTTGGCGGAGAGCGTCGGCTTCTTTTTGGCAGAGAGTGGGGCAAGCCGATTAAGTGATTCACTTGAGCCTTGAGGGACTCAATGTCATTCCTAAGTGCGTCTCTAATCTTCTCTTCATGCTTTCTTTTTTCTCGTTCATCGGCACAATTCCTAGAAAGTTGTTGATTTGTTCGCCGCATATCCTCAAGGTCCTCATTTTGCACGGTGGCGGATGTCCCAATATCTTGTAATCCACAAAAGAGAAGTGAAAAAAATACACGAAGAGTTAGAATTAAATAATTCAACACCTAACTTCATAAACTTCAACTAGGTAAGAAAACACAATAGAAACCCCAAGTCTAGAGATGATTAATTCTCACACTTAAAAAAAGTGATCAAATACTAAAAGCTTAACAGAGCAACTCATTTTAGCTCCATTGTCAATGACAAGTGGTTGAATATCGTGCCCATCAACCATCTTGTAAGGAAATCAAATGTTTATTTTGCAGATTCAATTTAGATGTGAGATCACTAGTACCTTATTCATCTACCACTATTGGAGATTTCATGCAACATCACATCTCAAGGTAATTAATTAAATTTGGATAAACTAAAATCTTGAAAATCTGTATGTTCTGAACACTTAAAAAAACTTGCAGGTATGGAAAAATTTATAAGTCAAATTTGTTTGGGGAGCCAACAATAGTTTCAGCAGATGCAGGGCTGAACAGATACATTTTGCAAAATGAAGGCAGATTGTTTGAGTGTAGTTACCCTAAAAGTATAGGTGGAATTCTTGGAAAATGGTCTATGTTGGTTCAAGTTGGACAAATGCATAGAGATATGAGAATGATTTCTCTGAATTTTTTGAGCAATGCTAGGCTCAGGAATCAACTTTTAAGGGAGGTTGAAAAGCATACTCTGCTTGTTCTTGGTTCTTGGAAAGAGGATTCTGTAGTTTGTGCTCAAGATGAAGCAAAAAAGGTAAGTACTTAAGTAGAAGTTTTTTGTTTTTCAAAATGTTAATCAAATTTTCTATATGCTCTTTCTAACTTTAGTGATTGTTCTTGTTTTGTGTGGTTGAATTTCTACAGTTTACATGCAACCAAAATAAAATCCCGCAAAGGGAAGGAATAACAAAGATCAAGTGCAGTGGGAGTTCATTCAAGCAATTTTAAGATATCTCACTCATGTTGGATGCCAATCTCTTTGCCTTATAGTAATTATCGGGTATGTCTAGGTTCAGATTAAGTTCTTTCATAAGCTCAATCATAGAGTCCATGCCCGCTTGAAAAACACTAGCATTTGATTTAACACTTAGTAGTCTAGTCACTACAGACAACTTAGAGTGTGACATGTTGTTGCAAAGTGGACGACTAGCAGCCTCTAACTGTGCATAAAAATGATTTGCCTCTTCATTGGGAGCTTGATCAACATATTGTTGGTTGTCATCCTCATTGTACATTCTAAAAGCATTCATAACCATTTCATGTAATCTAGGATCTTGATTACTTCCACCAATATCAAAATTATGGTTATAAATATTACCATCACTACCCTCAGTCTCCCCATGATTAGTCCACACATAGTAATTATCCATAAAGCCCTTACTATATAGATCAGTCTTAACATCCTCTAGTTTCAACCATTTTCTGCACTTGCATTTCGCACAAGGGCACCTAATCATCTCCTTATTTTGGCTAAATGACACAGCATGATTAATAAACTCATCAACACCTTGTACAAATTTATTTCTTAAACCCCGCCGATTAGGAAGATTCCTATCGTACATCCACATACGATGTTCCATCTACATATACAAACAACAAATTTATTATTCTTACTCATTTAATTTTATAACAATTACAACATAAGAAATATAGTTACTCTAAACTAAATAGAAGATTGTTGATTGGACTTATCATGTCATGGTTGTAAAGTAAAGGGAAAAAGGATATGAGGAGCTTAAAGAATAATCTGTTGTTCTTTCTGAAAAGTAGTATTGATATATATACTGTTAAAAGTTCACAGAGAGCAACCATCCCTTATTGTCTGGCCTATTCAAACCAAAACATAGAGTACCCTACTATTTACCTGTCATTTGAAAGACTTATTCATTCCCATGGAAAATGCATGTTAACAGGTATAGTAAGTGTTGTGCGCTACTGTGTTAAAACACAAAATCAGAAAACTGTTAGAAGAATAAAAGAAACTGGAAAAACAGTAAAGAATAAGAAATATTTCGAGCCCACAATTTGCTTGTGTGTCCTTAAGGAATTTTAACCCCCTCACACGTTGCCAAGGTAATGGATTAAATCCTCCCAGGATGAAACAGAATAAACCTTCCTGCAACAGTGGCAATACAAACTGCAGGATACCAACGAACTCAAAGAACGGAGCAAAATCACACTTACGAATTTGAAAGAGAGAGACTGCGAATTAGAATGCAGTATTTTCAGAAAGAAGGAAGTTCTGTAATGTTTTTGGTGTGTTAAAAACGAATCCATGCTTCAGAATTTATAGGCAATTATTGGAAGAGGTGTGATGTTTGTTCTGGAAAAGGTGCCTTTTCAGAAGTTTACGCGGCCTGTCGCGGTCCTACCGCGGTTACGCCAGGACCGCGGCCAGAGTGGCCCTCTGAATCTGTAGCAGGGTTATGGAGCGGTCCTACCACGGTTACGCCAGGATCGCGGCCAGACTATCCTTCTGAATCTTCAGAAGTGATCTGGCATTTAATTAATTATTAAATAATTAATTAAATAAATTTTGTCCAAAAATAATCTTATCAGTCGATCATTTGACAAATCCAAATCCAAATCCAAATCCAAAGCCAAAGCCAAAGCCGAAGCCGAGCCGAGCGAGCGAGCGACGACGGCGCGAGGGTTCATTCTCTTCAACTCCTTTTAAGAGCTTTAAGAAGTGATTCTATATATAAGCACACAAATGTAGTTGTCCCTCACCAATGAGGGACAAAGTGCAAGTCAAAAGCTCACTTCATTCAAATTTTTATTTCTCTCCATTTTATTTCCCACCATTTCTAATTCACACTCTTAGACTTTAAAGCCCTAATGCTTAAAGTCTTTGAAGCCCAATGCCTTTAAAGTCCAACAATCCCCCACATGAATGGGAATGGCTGTAACAAGAATGATCATAGATGAAAGCTGTGTGATTTGCAAGTAAGGATTAATCGCATCTGGATAAGTAGGTTTCCCTTTGAACTTTCCGTAGTGAACATATGTCGGATATACTCGGTCAATCGGTAGATTTGATATCTTTGAACCGTCGAACTTTAGTGTATACCTAGACAACCATATGTCACACAACCAACCCTTAACCGTCTTTTGGTCCTCATTGTTGTGTTCGTTTCAGCCATGAACACCGCCTGGTTTCATAAGTGCGTAGAGAATTGGCCTTACAGAATTCTCATTGAAGCGGCTTCCACTTCACACTTACATAGGTGATTCCTGAACGTGTAATCCTTTAGATTGACACTATTTGATAAATACCACATCAAACTTAGGTAATCATTAAAGAACGTGTAAGGTTCTATCCTTGTTACTGAACATTGTCTTCATCACGAGAAGGGACCAAAGATTTTACTTTGACAATGTTGAACCGGTCATTCACAACTTTGTTTGAGCTCCTTGAACCTAGATCTCGGAACATCTAAAATTCTAGGTAGAGTTACCGCCATGTTGACTTGTCCTCGGCCATAGTCCCATTCCCTTAGATGATTTCTCAACTCCCTCTCTAGTTAAGCCTTTTGTAAGCGGATCCGCCACATTATCCTTTGATCTTACACAATCAATAGTGATAATTCCACTAGAAAGTAGTTGTCTAACAGTGTTATGTCTTCGTCGTATATGACGAGACTTTCCGTTATACATAACGCTCCCTGCCCGTCCTATTGCAGCCTCACTATCGCAATGTATGCAAATAGGAGCCAAAGGTTTTGGCCAGAACGGAATGTCTTCTAAGAAATTTCGAAGCCATTCAGCTTCTTCACCGGCTTTATCCAAAGCTATAAACTCTGATTCCATTGTAGAGCGAGCGATGCACGTTTGTTTGGAAGACTTCCAAGATACTGCTCCTCCACCAACAGTAAAAACATATCCACTTGTGGACTTTGTTTCTGTTGAGCAGGTTATCCAATTTGCATCACTATATCCTTCGATAACCGCAGGATATTCATTGTAGTGCAAAGCGTAGTCTTGGGTATATTCCAAATATCCCAGAACTCGTTTCATTGCTACCCAGTGATGTTTGTTGGGATTACTTGTGAATCGACTAAGTTTACTTATTGCACAAGCTATATCAGGTCGTGTACAGTTCATGATGTACATTAAGCTTCCCAACACACGAGCATACTCCAATTGAGACGTACTTTCACCTTTATTCTTTATAAGATGATGATTTAAGTCAATTGGAGTTCTTGCACTTCTAAATTCTAAGTGTTTGAATTTTTCAAGTACCATTTTCACGTAATGTGATTGAGACAAAGCTAGACCCTGAGAAGTCCTCTGGGTTTTAATTCCTAGAATTACATCGGCAACTCCTAAGTCTTTCATATCAAACTTATTAGCAAGCATACGCTTAGTAGCTTGAATGTCGGCAATATCTTTGCCCATTATTAGCATATCATCAACATATAAGCAAACAATGACTATATAATTTGGAATGTTCTTAATGTAAACACATTTATCATATTCATTAATCTTAAACCCATTTGACAACATTGTTTGGTCAAATTTCGCATGCCATTGCTTGGGTGCATGTTTTAGTCCATAAAGGGACTTAACAAGTCGACACACCTTCTTTTCTTTTCCCGGAACCACAAATCCTTCAGGTTGGTCCATGTAAATTTCTTCCTCTAGATCACTATTTAAGAACGTTGTTTTTACATCCATTTGATGGATTTGAAGACCATACAAGGCGGCTAACGCTATTAGCATCTGAATGGATGTAATTCTTGTTACTGGCGAGTATGTGTCAAAATAGTCAAGACCTTCTCGCTGTCTAAACCCTTTGACAACAAGTCTTGCTTTGTATTTGTCAATAGTACCATCGTCTTTCATTTTCATCTTGAAAATCCATTTAGAACCCAATGTTTTGTTACCTGGAGGAAGATCAACCAATTCCCAGGTATGGTTGCTCAATATGGATTCCGTTTCACTATTGACAGCTTCTTTCAAATATTGTGCTTCTGAGGAATACATTGCTTCCTTGAAGGTACGAGGCTCATTTTCTAGCAGGAAAGTCAGAAAATCAGGACCGAATGAAGTAGATGTCCGTTGACGTTTACTTCTTCTCGGATTTTCCTCATTAGGCATACCATCTGTTATTTCCTCTTGAGGTCGTTTTGACTTTTGGTAGGTCACTTCACTTTCCTTTTTATATGGATAAATAGTTTCAAAGAATTTAGCATTATCTGATTCTATTATCGTATTAACGTGAATCTCAGGATTTTCTGACTTATGAACCAGAAAATGATATGCCTTGCTATTGGTTACATATCCAATAAATACACAATCAACCGTTTTTGGACCTATCTTAACCCTTTTAGGTTTAGGAACTTGTACCTTAGCTAAACACCCCCACACTTTGAAGTATTTCAAGTTGGGCTTCCTTCCTTTCCATTTTTCATAGGGAATGGATTGTGTTTTATGAGGTACACGGTTGATTATTCGGTTAGCTGTAAGTATAGCTTCCCCCCACAAGTTTTGTGGTAAACCAGAACTTATCAACAGCGCATTCATCATCTCCTTCAACGTTCGATTCTTTCTCTCCGCAATTCCATTAGATTGTGGAGAGTAAGGGGCAGTTGTTTGGTGAATAATGCCATTTTCCAAATATATTTCTTCAAAAGGAGATTCATATTCGCCACCCCTATCACTTCTTATCATTTTGATCTATTTGTTTAGTTGTGTTTCAACTTCACTCTTGTATTGCTTGAAAGCATCAATTGCCTCATCTTTACTATTAAGTAAATAAACATAGCAATATCTCGTGCTATCGTCAATAAAAGTAATAAAATACTTTTTCCCACCGCGAGATGGTGTTGACTTCATGTCGCAAATATCTGTGTGAATTAAGTCTAAAGGACTTGAATTCCTTTCAACGGACTTATAAGGATGCTTAGCATACTTTGATTCCATACATATTTGACATTCGGAATTAATGCAATCAAATTTTGGCAATACTTCTAAATTTATCATTTTTCGCAATGTTTTGAAGTTGACGTGACCTAAGCGTGAATGCCATAGAGTGTTTGACTCAAGTAAGTAAGAAGAAGCATTAACTTTATTGATAGGAACTGCTATTACATTTAGCTTAAAAAGGCCCTCATTCAGGTAACCTTTTTCTACATACATATCATTCTTACTTAGTACAACACTATTGGAAACAAAAATACATTTGAATCCATTCTTGACAAGAAGTGAGATAGACACAAGATTCTTGCGAATTTCTGGAACATGGAGAACTTGGTTTAGAGTCACTATTTTTCCCGACGTCATCTTCAATGCAATCTTGCCAACTCCTTCAATTTTGGCTGTAGACGAATTTTCCATGAAAATTATCTCGTCGGGTCCTGCGGGGGCATAAGAAGAAAATAACTCCTTGTTAGCTCAAACATGGCGGGTGGCTCCAGAATCTATCCACCATTCTTTAGGATTTCCTACCAAGTTGCATTCAGACAACATGGCACACAAGTCCTCCATTTCTTCAACATTTTCAACCATATTAGCTTGATTCTTCTTCTTCTTCTTATCATTCTTTGGTGCACGACAATCCACGGCCTTATGCCCAGATTTTTCACAGTTGTGGCAATTACCCTTGAACTTTTTCTTGCTTGGGTAATTCTTTGGTCCAGAAGCCTTCTTTCTCTTCTTATTTTGTGGCGCCTGCTCAACAATATTAGCCGTTATTATTGTCGAGTTTCCACATGACTTCTTTTCAGCATTTTTGTTGTCTTCTTCTATCCTCAAACGAACAATCAAGTCTTCTAGTGTCATTTCCTTCCACTTGTGTTTAAGATAGTTCTTAAAGTCCTTCCAGAACGGAGGTAACTTCTCAATGAAAGCGGTGACTTGAAAGGCCTCATTAATGACCATACTTTCAGCAATAAATTCATAATTAATAACAAGATAAATCTTATTAATAAATTTATTGATTCGGGTCATACCTTCAGCAAGGAGGTCATGCACAATAACTTGTAATTCTTGTACTTGAGTTATGACCGACCTAGTGTCAATCATCTTAAAATCCAAAAACCTTGCAGCCACGAACTTCTTAAGTCTGGCATCCTCAGTCTTGTACTTTTTCTCAAGCGCATTCCATAACGCTTTTGATGTTTCCATGACACTATAGACATTGTACAGTCTATCTTCCAAACAACTCAAGATGTAGTTCTTGCACAAGAAATCAGAATGTTTCCATGCTTCAGTTACAACACATCGTTCGTCATCTGGAGTGTTTTCAGCCAAGACCGGAGGATCCTCCTTGATGAATCGCTGCAAACTCAATGTAGTAAGATATAAGAGCATCTTCATTTGCCAGCGTTTGAAGTCGATACCGGAAAATTTTTCGGGTTTTTCTGTTGGTGCCATAGCATGAGCAGGAGTTGAACGGCTTGACGAGGCAGCCACATTTGTAACAGTAGCACCCGTTCCCGCAACATTTTCATTAGTTTGGTTCTCATTCGTCATTTTTCTGTAAAGTTGGAAACAAAATAGAACTTGGTTAAATCAGTGAAGTTTTGATATCTTCAAACTGAATACCAAACCAAACATACAACACGTAACAATGGTGAAGTTTTTATATACTTCAAACCCGTACGTTTATTATTCTGGTAAAGTTTTGATATACTTTAAACCGGACAGAACAATTATTGGAGTAGAAAGCACGAAAGCTTTAATCTCCAAAACAATATACAAATACAGATAACAGCTTTAATATATATTTCAACACAGAAACGTTAGTATAAATTAAAATTCCTTATGCTTGTTGTGCGTTACTGTGTTAAAACACAAAATCAGAAAAGTGTTAGAAGAATAAAAGAAACTGGAAAAACAGTAATGAATAAGAAATATTCCGAGTCCACAATTTGCTTGTGTGTCCTTAAAGAATTTTAACCCCCTCACACGTTGCCAAGGTAATGGATTAAATCCTCCCAGGATGAAACGGAATAAACCTTCCTGCAACAGTGGCAATACAAACTGCAGGATACCAACGAACTCAAAGAACGGAGCAAAATCACACTTACGAATTTGAGAGAGAGAGACTGCGAATTAGAATGCAGTATTTTCAGAAAGAAGGAAGTTCTGTAATGTTTTTGGTGTGTTAAAAACGAAGCCATGCCTCAGAATTTATAGGAAATTATTGGAAGAGGTGTGATGTTTGTTCTGGAAAAGGTGCCTTTTCAAAAGTTTACGCGGCCTGCCGCGGTCCTACCGCGGTTACGCCAGGACCGCGGCCAGAGTGGCCCTTTGAATCTGCAGCAGGGTTCTGGCGCGATCCTACCGCGGTTACGCCAAGACCGCGGCCAGACTATCCTTCTGAATCTTCAGCAGTGATCTGACATTTAATTAATTATTAAATAATTAATTAAATAAATTTTGTCCAAAAATAATCTTATCGATCATTTTCCGAAGCCGAAGCCGAGCGAGCGACGACGACGGCGCGAGGGTTCATTCTCTTCAACTCCTTTTAAGAGCTTTAAGAAGTGATTCTATATATAAGCACACAAATGTAGTTATCCCTCACCAATGAGGGACAAAGTGTAAGTCAAAAGCTCACTTCATTCAAATTTTCATTTCCCTCCATTTTATTTCCCACCATTTCCAATTCACACTCTTAGACTTTAAAGCCCTAATGCTTAAAGTCTTTGAAGCCCAATGCCTTTAAAGTCCAACAGTAAGTTAAGCTACTTCTCCTCAAAATTGTTATGAATTGCTTAACTATAATACGTACCTCTTTTTTTGCTTTTAAAGAGATCATTTTCTAAACTTATATAGGTACAATACCAGTATGATTTATTTGATATATACACTAACAGTGTACACATTTTTACACTACATCTTGTTTTAATGGACCTACAAAAAGCAATTGTCTATAATATTATTCTTAATTTGATAACCTTAAAAATGCAGTAAATAACCTACTATAATGGTTAAAATATATTTTTAGTGTAAAATATTGTTTACAGTATCAATGCATATATAGGTTAAATCCTATCAATACTTGATTCTTGTTTCTTTTTCTTTTTTAATAACCACACAAATGATCATAATTCTTCGTAAACATCTCCAACATTTTCCCTTAAAAGTTCTTTTGCATTAGAACTAGCTAGTGATTCAACTTTATTATACCATATACATAGCACATGGTAATGAACAAACTTTTCTGGAATAGCGAACCCTCTTGGTAGAGAGCAGTTTTCCTTTTTCATGAACATATACTTGACGTAAATTTCTCCACTTATGGAATTATACTGAGTTTATTGTTGTTATTATTGTTGTATACTCCATGTGAATCCAGATTATCGACCAAGTAAGTTTTAAATACTAAATTCTTAAAAAACAAAAATAGGTAATGAACGAAATTACCTGCCAATGCATCAAGAAGAGTAGATTCTTACAAGAATCTTTCTATATACAATGTCAAATTAGATATTAAACTACAACACAGAGATTCTACCTAGGTAAAACATGAATGGATGAAATTTAATGCAACGATGAGATACAAACACAAATTCTATGACAAGTTTTAAGTACATTAGGCTCATAGTTAACTTGATTGGATAAAATCACAGAAAAGACGAAGCAGCAATATGATATTTGGAACACTTCTCTTAGAAGCGTTTGGTTCTGCTCCAAAAATTAAGAGAAAGAATCCAATAGCGACAAGATTACGTGAAGTCATAAACACACGACAAGAAGATGAACACTGCGCTAATTTTGAGATTTAGGGCAGAAATAATTCGAAAATAGAGAGAAAAAAACTCACCGAGATAAATTGCCTGAAGGTCACCGATCGCCGCTTAGAACATCGGCGAGAGCGCTGAGTAGAGAGTAAGCTGCGTAAAATCTGGAGGGAGTTAGCTCGCCGTCTGGGGAAGGAAAAGCGTAATCAGGGAGAAAGGTGTTAGTAGGGTTTTGTTCTTTTGCCCAATTCCTCTTCCCGTCTTCTAATTACAAGCTAATGTTAAAAATAATAACAAAAATTTACATATCCTATTTAGCTAGCCTATTCAAAGAAAACTTCCGATTTTATTGTATCATCCCTACTAATGGTACTGATGATGTCAACTTGAAAAAATAAAAATCTCTATATAATTAATTTGAAAAAGAATTGAATTGAATTGAATTATCTTGCTATATGTTAATATAAAAACTTAATTAT